>NC_136493.1:119673522-119798522 GCF_053919585.1 Euprymna scolopes | reverse complement strand
ATCCACCGCTAACAATTGTTTTTATTTTTTTATTTTTTATTGTATATATATATATATACACTTTTTTCCCTACCAAAACACGCATGTATATATGCGCTTAATCATTCAGACATATGTACACGCACCCACACACACACACAAGTAAGATGGAGAATAATAGGTAGAAAATATATATACACACACATACACGCACATACACACATATATGTACACACATATATGTATGTGCACATACACTCACAAACATCCACATACTATGTAGGCACATACACATACACACACACATGCACACACAGACATATGCAGGGGCTCACACATACGCGTATATCCATATTCAAACGAACACATTTACCCACTCATATATGTGCATACATATGTATATATACATACATACACACACATACATACGGATGTGTATACACTCATCCACCCATATATATATATATATATATATATATATATATATATATATATATATATATATATATATATATATATATATGGGCACATGCACTCACAATCCCACACACACATACATATTCATACATCCCACCTTATGTATATATTGGTTGAAGTTTCCTTTCCAATCCATGCACATATGCATACATGGATTCGGTCACCCAAACATAAGTGCACGTATACATACAAACAAGATGTAGCATAGATAACAGATGATATATAATTATACACACACGCATACACAATCATATGTGTACATCCACGCACATACACATATGCACACACGCGCGCACACACACATACATACGTTTAATTTCTAGTTGTTTGTTTAGTTAAGAGAAATGGTACTGAACTGGGTATGGGCGCGCGCACCCGCGAAAGTGTGCGTGTGCCTTATTGGGCTTTTTTGTTGTTTCGTGTGTGAGGGTGCACACCTACCCAAGCATACATGCGTGTAAGTGTATTTTGTGTTTTGCCTATTTATGTGTATAATTATGGAGAGACGTTTAAGGCGGGGTTAAACTTTGTTATGAAATTTTTTCTTGAGTTAGCAAGTAGAAGTAGTTGTCAGTTTGGAAGATGGGCATTATATATATATATATATATATATATATATTTGTATATCGCGAGGTACAAAAAGCAAAAGAAAAAAAAAGATTTCCATTTATTAATATGGGAGGGAGACTATCTTCAAATTCTATTTTAAACTGGGAATGGGCAATGGACTTTACTAACTAGATATAAATAAGTCCCTTTTACTATTTTTTTTAATGGAGAGTAGATAATGCAGTGCATGCGTTATCAGCAGCTCCAGTAAATCTCGTTTCTCCTTTTTTGTCTGTCAGTCCTCATTTTTAATGAGTGATGTTTCTGGCAAAGGGTGAAGAAAAGCTGCTTCCCACGCCGGTAGTACTTCGTCAACAGTAGTCTGAGATGTCGGAAATTTTATGTCTCTATGTCTATGCTTGCGGCCATGTCACTAGTAAGGGTGCTGGAGGTAAACGTTTTCATCTGGACTGATGTTAACCGCCTGATAGTCAGGGACCCAAACCTTGGAATAGCCACTAATGGGTGCTGTCCTATCAGCAGATGCAACGTAGGAGGGCTGATGTATTGCCATTTGGTGAATGGATTCTGGACCATGCAATAATCTCTGCTGGAGTCTCTCGATGCCATACTAGTGGGTAATTTTTACAGCATTACCTGTTCATGTGCTACAAAAATAATTCCTGTCTTTCCTTTCTTACTTTCCCTATCTGTTCTGCTCTAACCAAGTATGCTGACCTGTTCCACAAACCCCGCAATCCTACACATGAAATATCTCAAAAAAAAAAACACGAATACACCTAGACCCCATCCTCCTACGTAGACCCCCTACTACCATGTCTCCTTCTCCAACATCAGGGTCTACGTTCTAACCTTCCAGAGGTTGAAACCCAATTACAGGAGACGAAACTTGGCATATTCTTTCTTAGCGAAACTGGAATAGGGCCGACCACCTCCCTGGATGAGTTCATGATTAAAGGATACTCTAACTTAACATCTAAATCTGAGCCACAAGATAGCAACGGTCATGTAATATGCGACTACATTAAAGATGGCTTTCCATGTGGCAGGGATATCGCAAGAGAAGACCCTAATCTTCCTTATATGTGTTCCGGCCTGCACTTCCTTACACCACCGCATTTATATTTGCCCTCTACGCCCCTACAACAGCGGAGTTAATGTCTTTAAAGTATATAAGAAAAAATGAACACATCTTGTCTGCTCATCTCCCGGCTAACATTCACATTTTCGGTGACTTCAATGTCCATAATGTGAAATGGCTAACCCACTCAAATAAGACTGATAAGGAGGGGAGGTTCTGTCATTATTTTGCCATTGTCGATGACCTCACTCAGATTGTCCGCGAGCCAACCTGAGTGCCCACGTCGTATCAGATAAGATAAAAATAAAATATAATAAATCTACAAACGTACATCTCCGACGTACTGTATACCGATACTCTATGGCGGGCTGGGATAGCTTCCGTACATTCATATCTGATCTCCCTCTCACTTTCATGTTAAAAACGGATGTGTGCTCTATAGTATAAGACCTAACCGAAAGGTTAATTGTAGGCATAGACCAATCTATACCATCCAAAAAAATCCCAACAAAAACCTTACAGCCAGCCATGGTTCTCCTCTGAATGTGCTGCTGCCATCGCACACAGAACTCACTTTTTCTGTAGCTACCAACGTAATAGATGCACTGAAACTAAAGCTGCTTTCAGGACCGCCAGCAACCACTGTAAAAGATTAATAAAAATGCAAGATTACTATATGCTCAATCCGTTAAATCTAAAGTAGCTGAGCAGCGGCTTGGTTCCTACCAGTTCTGGCAAATAGCATATAGGATCCTGACCAGAAACGTGCGTTCTATCCCAAGCGTTATCAATGGACCAGAAGTAATCTACACAGAATCCGACAAGGCCAAACTATTTGTCGCAAAACTGTGCGGCAAATTCTACCCTGTGAGACGAAGGCAATCAACTCCCCATATTTCCCCTATAATAGACAAAACGCTATGCAACATACAGATATATGTGCGTGAGGTCGCCAAGCTAATCAAGCACCTTGAATCCAGTAAAGCAACTGGTCCCGACGGTATTACAATTATAGTGTTAAGAAAATTAAAACCTGAACTTGCCCCCATACTTACCAAACTGTTTAAGCGCTGCCTTTAGTAGAAGTGCTTTCCAGCACCTGGAAAACCTCATCAGTATGCCCTGTATTTAAGAATTCAGGTGATAAGTCATCCCCTCTCAGTACAGACCAATATTTCTCCTGTGTGTCATGAGTTAGTTGCTGGAATCCACAATAAAAAGAGAAGTAGTCAACCGCCTCAACAGAAATAACCTTCTTAGCGACACGCAATATGGTTTACGCTCTGCTAGATCTACCGCAGATGTGCTAACGGTTATATCTCATAGCGAATCTCTCGACAAAGGTTTCATTTCTGGGGCAATTGCTCTTGACATATCAAAGGCCTTCGATGGTGGGTTGGTATAAAGGCCTACTACCCCAGATTTCCAGCTACGGTATAGCTGGAACTGTATTCTTTATCATTAAGTAATTTCGCTCAGATAAGCTCATAAGTGTAGTTGTTGATGGGCAGAAATCAGAGGTCCACAGTATTAATGCTGGAGTCCCTCTGGCGTCCATACTGCGGCCAACTCTCTTCTTGATCTACATCAGTGATCTCTTAAAACACTTACAAAAATCTATCGTTGATATCTATGCTGATGACACGACCATCTATGGCAACACATCAAAGGCCGTAAATGATGATGCTGTATCTGATTCTATCTCCTCTGATCTTGAGCGCGTGGTACAGTGGGGAAAGGCGTGGCTCGTTACCTTTAATGCATCTAAGACCTAGCTCCTATCTCTACATCATAAACGCTCTGATCACCATCAGGCATCAATTGAAATGGATGGCTCTCGTCTAAGGGAGGCCCCAGGTGTTGATAAGCTTCTGGGTTTAACCTTTACAACTGATCTTTAATGGAACACATACATCAATCTGTGGCCAAGGTCACTGGAAAAATGGTGGGATCCTTCTACCGCTCAAGAAGATATCTAACTAATGATGCAATTTTCTATCTATATAAGAGCCAAGCACTTCCAAAGATGGAGTACTGCTGCCATATCTGGGCGGGAGCTACTAAAAACAGCCTATCCTGCCTTACAAAAAAGACTTCGTGGCTTAGGGGGGATTACCTTTTCTGTACCCTGCGACTCTTTCCCACAGAAGAGACGTAGCGAGCCGGTCATTGTTCTATCGTTATTTCCATGGAAGGTGCTCGTCCGACCTCCATCTTCTGGTTCCCCCACGCCAATTTTTCTCAAAAAACACCCGACTAGCTGAAACCACCGTCAATAATTTTCCCCACTCCCTATCTGTGCATATGTTACACCAAAGATGGGCCACATCACATCATTAGGGTCGATGTGACGTTTTTTGTTAAATGTGATAATCAATCCCGGGCGAACACCGGTTACAGAAAAAAATAATGTTTTTTAGTTAATATTTTTATGTATCAAACTCTTGTTGTTGAGATACCATACGGTCGGGGGATAAAAATAGAAATCGCCTGCTAAACTTCAAAGCGAAAGATTACTTAAAACATTTTTTAACCAAAATACGCCCGCGTTTAAACTAAACGAGCCAAACATAAAATATTCCGAATCAGAGCTTTGAAATGTCGGTCGGCTTGGACATGTGTTGGTTGACAGGTGAAATGTCGGATCGTTTTTGATCTGAGAAACACACACACACACGAAACAGATCGGGCCTGATAAAAAATTCATGACGGCAGCCTAAGGTTCGACATGAATTGTTTTTCAATATGACTTATCTAAAAATGTCTTTTGGCAAATTGTGTTGGGCGCTAAAGGGAATTCTGACATGTAAAGAATATTTTTTTTTTAAATCACACGGATATTTTTACAAAACAAATAAATTCAAAGGGGAAAGAATATCAAACGGATATTTTTAAATAGATGAAAGCTGGTAATCTATTACAAGCTAAACAATAATATTTCCTCTGATTATCAGTTGATAATATGGAAAAACATTATAAAGAAGGCGGGGTCAGACAAGTTGGGGAGGAGTCAATTTGATTTTGGAAATTAGGGGCGGAAAAATAATACCTGCCACAGGGCAAATTGACCAATGAGAAGGAATCAGGTGGATTGTTATCAATCAATTGTATTGGTCGAAGACGAACGTATGCGTCGACATTATTAAAGGGTTTTACTATATAAGATCTGTAAAACTCGATTTAATCAGAGAGAGATAAAAGAGTTAGAAGAAGAGAGAAGACAGAGAGAGATCCCTGGAGAGACAGAGATAAGGTCTCGGCAGAGGACTCCAGCCACCCAACTTCTCTCTCCCCCTCGCTGGTCGCCAGAGAGCTCAATTTGCAACTTAATAGAATTCAGAGGACCTAGGAGGAGACCAGCCAGAACACCTTAGTGATAATTACAACGGTCCGCGACTCCGACCGAGTATTTCAACAACAAGAAGCTTATTCACAAATCTAAGTGCTTGCTTCCATTTAATCTTCAATTGTACATACGTCCGTAGATAATACTTTATGAATTTCCTAAATACATTATATATCAACCAACCTCCGGAGTTTGTTTGCTGATGTGCTGTTGTTCCATGTAATTTTATTTCTTTTTACTTGCCACTTGTGACCCCGTTCCCGTCAACGAACACCCAGTCAACAGGACGACCAACTAGACGATCAAGAAGAACAGGCCTTGAGGACCGTGCAACCGAGAAGAGTCCTCCAACGCCTTGACGAGGACTCACTGGGTGACGCGACGTACCAACGGTTGGCAGACCTGGTTGCCCAGTCGACATAATCAATTACCCGGTGACTAGTATAGTCATAATTGGGCATCGACCCAGGGTTAAGATCATAACTGGGCCGCGATCAGAGGGTTAAGGTCGGGTAAGGTCACGTTCAAGGTCACACATAAATCAAAACGTAGATACCATGAACAAAGCTTCTTTCTTAGAATTGCACGACTGTGGATCTCTGTTCCACTTGCCTGTGTCCCTCCCGACCTCAACCTGGATGTCTTCAAGTCCAACACAAAAAAAATCCTGATGAACCGCCCCCCCTAAGTAATGACCCCTTACGAATACTCCAATAATATTGCTACACTCCCCCTTTGATTACTGTACACACAATAACCGTTATCCCTGAGTGGCCAGTGGGCCTGGATAAGTGGTGAATTACATGTGAAAAAAAAATATATATATATCTTAAGTGTTTAATTTGTTATGATTGCTTGATGTTTTATAAAGAAAGTAAATAAAATATTGGTGCTTATTAAGCAAAGTAGTGATAATGAAAGGTGTCTGTGGAACATGATAAAAGTAACCGCAGATATATAATATAGACAAGTTTGAAACGCGGTTTCCTTTTATTTTGCAACACCTGAATGCATATCTGTTCAATAGTAATATTTTAAATTAAAAAAAAAAATGTTTTTACGAAAATATTATTTTGCCTTCACATTTCTTACACGAAATATTTTAAATATTCTAGTTTTTGTTAAACAGAACTTTCCCAAATTTTAAAATGTCCTGATATCTTATATAGGCGTATAAATTCTACATGAAAATATATGAACATAACCACATAATATATATATATATATATATATATATATATATATATATATATATATATATATATATATATATATATATATATACTATCAAAAGTACCTGTCCTTGACTGGGTTAAAAAAAAAACTACGGAAAATGAACTCTGATTTATGAAAATATGATAGGTAGATAAAGGAAGCGTTGTAAAAAGATAGCTTAGAATTCGGGGGCATCAACACCAGAACAAAATATGATGAAAGTAAAAATAAAATAGATAAACCCAATATTTTTTTATACCATGCCTGTTCACACTGAAAAACTCATCACAATATTCTATGGACCTATATTAAAAAAAACCTTGTTAACTTTTGTGGCATATTTCCATTCTATGGAGGTCAGGCGCGAAAGAACACCCAATAATTTTATTATACCATATGTCTTCAAACTGAAACATAATAATCAAAGTATACTTACGTAGATAGATATGAAAAGTCTTTATTAAAGGTTGTGCCTATTACCATTCTATGGAGGTCACGCGAACGCAGGCCCCACAATTTTATCATACCATCCCTATATGAATTAAAACATACTTATCAAAGTATAATTATTTACATTTATATAAAACAATTGTAAACGCTTTTTTATTTTTTTTTTATTTCCATACTTTGTGGACCAGGCGCGTACGCAGAACCCATAGTTTTAATGAATCATCATTATGCCAGATTAAATATACCCATTCCTGTGTCTCTATAATCTTCTATCATAATATGTGATCAGTTTTCTATAATAGTCAATCATATAGGCGCCTATTCGTGACCAGGCACACACACAGGCGTTCAGTTATATATATATATATATATATATATATATAAACGCATCAAATATATGTATATATATATATATAGAAGTTTCGCGATTATTCTGTACAGACGATGCACGCACAATCCTTCTTTACTAACTTAAGTAAATCTTTGTTTTATAATGTATGATGATTTCTTCAAATATCCCCCTCTCTATATATATACCTAAAATATTTTATACAAAGGCAAGCGTTCTAAACCGATATCTAATGCCTTTTATGACTAGATAGATCATAGTTGACTTCACACATATAGCTTAAAATAGGTTCCAACGATGTAACTCCTAATATATATATATATATATATATATATATATATATATATATATATAGCTGGTAAAACTGGTAATTAGTAAAAACCTGATGGCAGTGCTCAATACTATATGTTTTACACTTCTTCCTGATATTAACAACCACTTCTGTAAGGGCTGGTGAGGCTGCTAGGCCGTAACCATGGTGCAACATGTGAAACATATGTAGCCAAATAGATAAAACTGAAATAAAAACGTAAAACAGACACACACACACACACACACTAACACACACACATATATATATATACATATATATATATATATATATATATATATATACAACACACACAAAATATATATATATATAAATATGCATATACAATTTTCTCTATTAAGCCGTACATACGATGCATGCAAATCGCTCATTACTAATGTAAAATCTTTGAAACTTAAGTATTTTTTTGTGTTATTATATATATAATTATTTCTACATATATATGTATACATATGTATATATATATATATATATATATATATATATATTCATAAAATATTGTATACAAACGCAAACGTTTAAAACTGGTATGTAATGACTTTTATAACAAGATAGAGCCTATGTGACTTCACATATATAGCTTAAAATGTGTATAGTGTATAGCATTAAGGTTCCAAATATTTAACGTCTTATGTATATATATATATATGTGTATATATATATTTATATATATACATATATATATATAAATATGTATGTGTATATCTATGTATATATTATTTTTAAAATACAAATTTCAAAATATAATTATCCAATGACACGAGTTTCTTCGTCTACGACTGATCAGAGTGGCTGAATATACCGAGATTCGAAATCGGGAACCCACATTAATGGGTGTCAACCCTTTACCGATTACTCATGCCGCACTACCGTCTATTTACTTAGATGTTTATTTGGGTTTTTGGCGATATGTTTTGAATGCATTCAATTATTTCCGAAACTGCATGAAGAGAGAGAGAGAGAGAGAGAGAAAGAGAGAGAGAGAGAGAAGATGGGGAGGAAATAAAATGTGAATCATGTATATGTTAATTAGAAAGATATCAACCTCCACGCTTTCTTTATACGTATTATCTCAATTATTTCAGTACATACATTAGCATCTGACCGTCAGAATCAGTAAATTATCGATGCATTTCCTAACCACTGACACTTTCCGTTTCATCACTCTATGAACGTAAGCCGAACATTAATCAAATGCGTCTGATGCAGTTTACTTTGATTTTAGTTTCATTTGATATCTTCAAAATGTATACGTTTCGATATAAAATAGTGAATTGCAAATATATATATTTACATATTTGCAACTTACAATATATAATCATACGTTAATCATAATAATTATTATCACTTTTTCGATAACTGAAAGGAATATAAAACATAGAATAAAACCATCACACAATGGGATATATGAACTGTTATATAATCAAAAGCAGAAGAACTGAAACATTAATTCAGCATTGTATCAGACGATCGGGAAAAGGCAATCAGATAATTCTTAGACATAAAGAAATAACGAAATACTTTCTAATTACATAGTAATTACAAGCAATCAACTGATCAAGATTTAATGTATGCATATTTTATAAAAGAAGATCTTAAGAAAAGTAAATAGCATATATACATAGAAAATCATACTTCATATATTTGTAGATGCAGAAATATTAATTTTTATTAGTCGAATTATTCGGACAATGATTATTTTTTTAACAATTTTTTTTATAAATTCATAGCGATACTCCACACACATTACTATAAAAGCAAACAATAAATAACATTCGAGTAACGCACGCATTTTCCGTACATTCAAATGGATGGATAAATAACATTTCAGTGACGCGTATATTTCTCGTATTCATCCACGCAAAATCTGTGACGAGTAGAAAGTAAATTGGTGTCTGTTTACGTGGACGTAAGACAAAACAATATCACGGAACTGGGTATCTATTTTCTGTCCAATAAACCCTAGGAGAAAACACATATCTTTTTTTTTTCTGATCGTTTCGATGGGAGCAACCCAGAAGTTATTAAAAGACACTGCGCGCGAAATCCAAACGAGTTGGAGATACATTTGTTGGAGTAAACAATACCGCTGCGAAAACGGTCCTTGTGCTAAGACACGTGGCGCAAAAAGCAAACAAAATGTTTTACCGCTAATTATAACGCTCAAACCTCACTGGATTAATTGTTCCAAACATAACCTTTCGTCAGATCAGGCATATTTATGGAGCAAAGTAACCACCCTAATAGAATTAACTAATATAGCGCATTGATTTTCCTTTGTTAAAAAAAAAAAGGAAGGCACGTGTTTCTCCCCCCAAAAAAACATGATATCCTCAGTCGGAGGAGGTGTTCGCTTTTCATCTGTTGCTTCAGATTTTACTCAAGTTCTTTCTGACTCTATGTAAGGAACACATATTAAGTCCTCACGATTTTAAAAATCTAACATTTATTTCCAAGAACTATGAACATCTCGTAAATCATTTAATGACACCATTCCTCTCTTGCGTGTCGACACCGAACACGCATATTAAATCACAACAAAACAAAAGGATTTATCTTATTCTTAAATCAATCTTTATTAAACATGTTAAAATTCGTTTTCGCTATTATGTTAATCTGACACTTTTATTATTTTTGTTAATGGTGAGGTGTGAGCAACTTTTATCTGTGTGCACGTCGCTGATATGACGCTGGAATTGATGAGGATCGCCCATTCCTCGTTATCACACATATCAACCATTACGCTCACCCTCTTACTATTACACTGGTGATTCCATTAACCGATGTAGACACACACGCTTCTTTAAATGGGTTGAGACTGGCATTTAAAGAGACCTACACTACGAAAAGATACAATTTGGTAGCCCTTAATTACAATTTATGGCAATTTAGTAAACACACACACATACACCCAACACACACCCACACACCCACACACACACACACATACACACACACACACACACACATATATATATATATATATACAATAACTACTAATACATAGCGAACCAAGTTTCATTGTGACACACAAGGATCTTTATATAACAGTTGACAGACTATCATATTTAGTATATATTTTGATTTAAAAATAGATTTCACAGAATTTTGAGCAGGCACTAAATTACAACCCTTTACTGAACACAGGTTCACATTGCATATTTTGCATGAAATATTAGTGCGTCACGGCAGAAATGTTTACGTTAGCAGACGGGTAAAGAAGAGCCTTGACTCGCGTAAATGACAATTTGCAAGAGATTGACAAGATCACGTTTTCTGAAGTAATTTTATAACGTTTTTCTAGCGTGAGAACAACCGGCGTGTTTAAAATTAATAATAAAAAAACAAGAAGTTGCCCCGACAAAGATATTAAAGAGTAAGTAAGTGCTTAGATTTCGAACAAGTAACTGATGTCTAATAAACAAAAGTATTTCAAAAACGCAAAATTATCGGCGTTCAATTATGCTGAGTCAGTATATATAGCTTATTTTAAAGAATGGGGTTCCTTATAATTAACGACTGTGCAGCCGACGGTCGACTCGAGGTCAACTTGTATAGGCAAAATAAAACACAATCCGCAAACAAAGGCACGGAACCCGCATAATAATAGTACCATTTTCTTGAGGTGCAACTCATACACATATTTATAATGGCAATGCATGTTTGTAAAAAATATATGCAAGTACATGGATACATATATATTTATAAATTTTACTCGTTGAGGTTTTGTAAGTCTTTTAGTAGTAAAATTAAAACGTTTAATATCCCCTTGCAGTATAGCGTAAATAATGTTAATAAACCGTTATAAAATCTTTATATGTCGCTTTGAAAATATTGTGCAGTATATAATGAAAAAAGACTTGCAAGATAAAACTTAGTAATTACATGTCCCGATTATTAAAACATCATCCGCGACCTTGAAGGCATAAAAAAGTGGTTGTTTCAAAAACCTTGAAAAGCAAAATTCTTCCAAGTAATAAATATTCAATTGCAAATGCCATAAGTATTTGAATTAATTGCAATCACTTACGTATTACAGATTAATCAAACATGTTTTTGTCGTCTATTTTTGCCAAAAATGGGGGGTCAATGTCAAAGCAACACTGAAAATTAAATGAAATATATACATTCATGGATAAAATGAAAATATAATTTGTCTTAATTGGACGAACTCTACTCTCACATGATACATTAACACACTTACATATAAAACATCACATTATAGACTAGATAGTAGTTTGGAATTCATAATGAAACAATACGCATGATTTCGATGAAGAATATGAACTTTGAAACAACAGGAGTGTAAGCCTTTTTAATCCCATGGCAAACAAGCAGTTCGTCACACAGGGTGAGATGCAATTACCATGTGATTTAATCGTAAAAAATCGAGTAAATAAAACCTGAAATATAGTTTATTCCACTATTAAAATTTAGATAATTTATAGATACTTAAATGAGCGGGATATTTGGTTACAAAATAAAATTGTCCATCTTTAAAACTACTTCAATAGTGTGTTCCCAAAACTGACCGACTTTGAAACTTCGTTCCGGGATTCTGCGTTCCCAACTGTACTGATAGGCAGAAGTTCAAGTTAAATGTGAACATCCATCTTGCTGCCTATATATATGCCTTTCTAATATCTCTGCAACTTGTGTATCTGATAGAAGCCCCCTACTTCACAGTTCCACAGTGCCTTGTTTGAAGTTAGAATCGATAATGAAAAATATTATTTAGACACGTAAATTCATGCAATGAATAATTTCTTGCGTTTATATAGCATTTCTTTTTCATCAGATAAAACGCATTTTATATAAGTGCAATGGCGTGATAAGTGCATTTAGACGATACTTGTTCAAGCACATTCTTAAAAAGTAGCAAGCATAATCAAGCACCAATTTATAAAAATGATAAAAATTGAATAATCATATCGCCACAATTAAGCATTAATCCTGGAAAACGTTAATCACTTCTACAATCTCATTTCAACAATTGTAAATTGAATTATTCCAAAATGTGAGTAAACATTATATATTTGTCTTTGTTAAGAAAACGAATGTTGCCAACGTAGGGTACGGTTTCTTTTTCGAATTTTCTGTGCACTAAAAATAAGTAATCGATTCCATTCTGAAAAGGAACGCTCATAAATGGCGATGATTACTATAACATCTGAAAATAAGGACCGAGAAAGCAAAGAAAAGGATGAACCAAAAATATCGTTATCATCAAGGCAGTTAATATCGTAACGATTACAAACTAATTCCAAATTACTTATGCACCAAACATAGAACTGAAAAGTAGAGCGAAACCGTTGCTTGGTAAACACTGTGAGACCTACTATATTTAGGTGTCATATTAAAACTCTGCATAAGAATGAACAACTAGTGCAAGATGCAGCAGTCATGATGTCGCAACCTTACTCGCGACATGTATGGATTTGGATGTTCGGAAACATATGGTATGTGGTGTACGTAATTTTCTGATAACTTGAGACAAATCACAAATCATGCGACAACAATGTATACAATTTAAGAAAAGCGGTGAACGTAGAGAATCCGCATAACAAGTATAGTATATTTATAAATGAAAACAAGTTTTGTATCTACTTTAGTCGTAATGTTATAGATATATAAAGTATTGTGGAGGTGTATGTAATGCTACGTTACATAGATCAGTTCTAGTTTTATTACAACCCGGATGATAGATGCTTGAACATTAATGAAATTAAAATATTCCCGAACTTTTTAAACAATCACGCCAAGAGGAAAGAATTTTGCAATGTAGTTATTACCACTACTTCTGATACAAAATTTTTCTGCCTCCGGCAAGTGAAGGACACGTCATTCTAAACCTAGAAATGTTTTGCTTATATCTGATACTACACTTTAATTAATAATAACTGTTTATACCTATGGATCATCTTTAATCTGTATGAATATGCCTGGTGTATGTTTTCGTCACTCAATTCGTGGGAAACCTAATTACTTTTTTCTATCACACAAGGAAAACACAATGGTTTCCTGAAAACAATGCTTTTGTGTGAAGTATATGATTACAATTACAGTGGTACTCTTTTTTCGAACCAACTATGTAACAAATATATGAAAAATGAAATACGTACGTGCTAGTGTTACATGTCAAGTATGTTGGTAAACACTATACACAAAAGCGACGAAAAACATTAAAAATACACGACCACTCTTGGTGTGCTATCACCTGCGTACCTATTTCCCCACAGTACCCATATATATATATATATATATATATATATATATATATATATATATATATATATATATATATATATATATATATATATATATATATATATATACTGACGAATCGAATTAATTCAAATCTTGCTACCAACCAATCAGAAACCAGAATTGCTCCATGAATATTAAACCTTTTCTGTACCAATTTCACATGTTTTCCCCTCACGACACGGTAAGAATATTTTGCTCTGTAAAACGGTCTACTGCAAACCAGTCACCTCTCAGGACTTGTGTGTAACAACGAATCATCTGAAACTGTTCTTAAACTCAAAATGGCTTACACTTCTGGGGGTTATGCGCCCAGCTTGCGTCTTTATTTCGATGGATCCGAATCAAAATTCGAATTGTGGCAAGTAAAATTTCCAGGATATCTACGAATCCAAAAGCTACACAAAGTACTTCAAACACAACCTGAAAACAGAAACGACCCCGACTTCATTGAAAAAAACGCAACTGTCTTTGCGGAATTAATACGGATGGAAGACGAAACTATTACTGATTATATTATGAGAGCCGAAACGGCTGCAGATTCTTTACAAATGTCTGGTGAAGTTATACGTGAAAGTCTGTTAATTCCCATGGTCCTTAAGGGATTACCGAGTGATTTCATGCCATTTACCACCGTGATAACCCAGAAAGAAACCCCCATAACTTTTAATCAATTCAATGTAGCACTCAGTAGTTACGAAGAAACTGAAAAAATAATGACACAAAAAAACGAATCCACAAATATCATGAAATGTAAAAATACACACATGAAAACACCAAAATCGAATTATAGCCATGCCAGGAGAAAAAAAAAACGAACTTTGCCAAAAACGATTTTTCTCCTGAGTAAAGTATAAAAATTATTTGCTATAATCGTGGACGACCTAATTACAAGAGTTTCCAATGTAGATACAGGACTCAAAATGACGACTTGATTAAAAATATAGAGAGCTCCGTTAGCGAACATACATTTGATTTTCGTGTACGTATAATGCTGCAACAAACAATAATAATTTTCTTGTCGATGTGGGGTCACGGCACATGTGATTACAAAGGAATCTGATTTTATCAAATTTTACCCAAACTTTAAGCCACAAAATCATTTTGTCGAACCAGCTGACGGGATTCGAGTAAATGATATCATTCTGAAAAGAGGCAATGCTAAAATCTCGCTAAAGAACAATAAAGGTGAACTGTGTTTCTGTATTCTACAAAACGCTCTTCTAATCCCAGAATTTAAGCAAAATATATTTTCTGTACAAGCTGCCACAAAACAAGGTGCAAATATAAACCTTAGCCCCAATAAATCAAAACTGGTATACCCAAATGGAACTGTACTCGACATTAAAGAAAATGGAATATTATATTATTTAAATAGTGTAGTCCCATCGAAAATCGCCTGTCATGATCTACAGACATAGCATAAAATTCTTGGACACTGCAATATTCCTGATATCAAAATGTTGCCGACTGTAGTGGACAGATTGAAAATACAAACATCAAAAAACTTCAACTGCGACGTCTATACGCAAGGGAAAATGACAACTTTTCAAAGCAAGATACCAGACAAAAAGGTAAAAAAAAATCCTATCAATGGTGCATTGTGACTTGAACGGTCACCTGGAACCGATGGTCAGAGAACATTATAGATATGTGTTGAATTTCGTAGATGACCATTCAGGTTTAATAATGGTTTACTTTTTAAAGAACAAATCTGATACCCTGCTAGCAACTAAGAAATATCTAGCCGACATGGCTCCTTACGGTGAAGTCAAGTGTATTCGCTCTGACAACGGTACGAAATTCACCAATAAAGACTGTGAACATTTACTAATTAACCATCATATCAGGCATGAAACATCAGCTCCTAGATTGCCACATCAAAACGGGACTGCTGAACGTACGTGGCGGACACTTTTTGAAATGGCAAAATGGGTACTGATTGAATCCAAACTCCCTAAACACCTCTGGACGCACGCACTTATGGCGGCAGCCTATATATGCAGCAGGTTCTTTAACAAAACACTATCTAAACCTTCATATGCACCTTTCTGTTGTAAAAAAAAACAACAAATTTGAGCAGAATACATATATTTGGTGCAACTTGCTTATATATAAATAAAAAGTGTAAATTGAATATTAAAGCCGACAGAGGTATATTTCTTGGATACGATAACATAGCCAAGAAAATTTAGTATTTTTTCCAGAAAAATAAAAAGAATCCGATGTGTAAAATTCACAGACAAGTTTAATTTTACAGACGAAAATACGTATATGAAGAAGATTAATTTAAACAAACGAAGACAATAAAAATGATGGAGACAAGAGTGCTCATGATGATGATAAAGTCGAAAGATATCCCAAAAGAAATAGTAGGTGACCCGATTTTTTTTGTGGTCAACAATATAAAAGATTATCAAATCGACTATTGCTATTCAATGAAAAATGTGCCAAAAAGCTTTAACGAAGCAATTAATTCAGAACATTGTGATGAATGGAAACTTGCCATGAAAAAAGAAATAGATGCCGTAACCGAAAATGATACGTATACGGTAGTGCCTCTCCCAAAAGATAAACATGTTATTTCTACCAGATGGTTCTTTACAAAAAAGACTACTGCATCAGGCGTAGAACAGTACAAAGCTAGCTTTGTTGCTAAAGGGTACTCTCAGATTTACGGTATAGAATATTTTTCTACGTTTTCACCGACCACAAATCTAACGACAATCAGAATTTTACTGCAAATCGCATCACAATATGACCTAAACATCCATCAAATGGATGTAAAAAATGCTTATTAGAATGCCCCAATTAGACTGTGAAATTTATATTACGCCTCCAGAGGGATTTATAATGAAAAATATAAATAGCGTGTTGCAACTTAATAAGTCCTTATATGGTCTAAAGCAATGTGTTCAGTGTTGGAATACAATATTTCATAATTATATTATTAAACAACAATTTAGACAATGCGCGGTAGACCCCTGTTTATATACCCAACACAAAGACGATAAACTACTTATTTTGGTTTGTGGGTCGATGATATTTTAATCGCATCAAACTGTGACATAATGTTAACCGATGTTAAGAACAAATTAAGTAAAAGATTCAAAATGACCAATCTTGGCGAAATATCCTGGTTTCTGGGGATAAAATTTACTCAAAGCAAAGGACTTGTTACGATGACTCAATCGAGATACATCGAAAAAACACTATTACAATTTGGAATGTGAGAGTGAAAGCAACGCTCTACACCGGTCGAAAATGATATTAATAAAAATATACACTTATAATCTGAAATAATAAATTACAAACAATGCCGCGCAATTATAGGTAGTCTTATATATTTAATGACTGCAACCAGGCCCGACATAGGTTATACAGTAACAAAACGCACAAAAATTATCACGACTTACAGTGAAGTATTTAGACACAGTTAAACAAGTCCTGCGTTATTTAAAAGGAACTAAAGAACAGAATTTAGTATTTAGAAAATCAAGAATCCCCTAAAATTAGAAGGTTTTTCGGATTCAGACTGGGGAAACGACGAAGATCGCTAGAGTATATCTGGATATTGTTTCAGACAGTCAGAAAATGGGCCTATTATGTCATGAACATCTAAAAAGCAACAGATGGTATCTCTCTCTACGTGTGAAGCAGAATTTGTCGTAATCACACGAACGACACGGGAAGCACTCTACCTTAAAAAAAAATCCTAAATACTACTTTAGAGTAAGAATGAACTAAAAACCCCGTAGTAATTAATTGTGAGAATCAAGCCAGTATTGTCTTAGCACAGGACACGATAATCAACCAAAGATCAAAGCATATAGATATAAAATACCATTTCATAAAAAACGAGGTGACAAAGGAATCCAATGATTTGAATTATTATCATCAGAACAAAACATCGCTGATGTATGAACGAACTCCGCAACAAAAATAAAGTTACAGCGTTTTTCTCAAAACTTGTTGGGGGATTCGACTGAATATTTTTTTTCACGGCCCTGTATGTATATAAGTTTCTATATATCAAAAACATTAGTCCTGAACAAGACGTTACACTGTATCGATCTTATTTGTATTTACACTTTAACCTACAAATGACAAACTAATACTTTTGCTGAAATAAAACAAACAAAAATAAAATTTAAAAAAATTATTTGTAATTTTCCTTTTCGACAAAATACATTTTGCATGCTTATTTTAAGGCACGCAGAAATTAATATTGATTTTTATTTTGTTGTGCACATTAGTTTTCTTTCTTATTTTTCAAAAATATCCTATCTTTTTTTCATTGTTATCATTAACAAAAAACACATTTTAAACGGGTACATATTGCATGTATGTTTATCTTTTATGTATATTTATTTATATGTATGCGTTTTTCTTTTTCTTCTTTATTTATACAAACTGCATAATCAAATTTAAGAAATGGCTTCTTTTTAACCATACCCACCACTTTTTAAGGTTAAAATACATTTCATTTCTTTCATTTCTCTTTTCTGTACACATTTTTGGACATTTGAACACATTTAAAAATGGCGTCATTTTACATGCTAAAATTCTAAGAACCAAATGATTTCTAATTTTTGTTATGTATTAATGTATATAAAAATATATATTTATTTTGGAGCTGAACGAACACAAGGGACTTCCCCATTAGAAAAAATAGGGAGGATGTTGCAATATTTCTGAAGTATAATGTGTGATGATCCCACACAGTCGGACGAGTATATTTATAAACAAGGCTGCTTGGACGAATCGAATTAATTCACGTTCTGCTACAAACCAATCAAAAACAGGAATTGCTCCATAAATATTAAACCGTTTCTGTACCAATTTCACGTGTGTGTTTTCCGTCTCGACACGGTAAGAATATTTTGCTCTGTGGAACTGTCCCCTGCAAACTAGTCACCTCTCAGGACGTGTCTGTAACAACGAACCATGTGAAACTGTTCTGAAACCAAACATGGCTTTAACTTCTAGAATATATATATATATATATATATATATATATATATATATATATATATATATATATATATATATAGAGAGAGAGAGAGAGAGAGAGAGAGAGAGAAGCCAGAGATACATAAACGCACCTCAATCATGATTTATTTGCCATGCACTTATACAAATGCAAGTCTATATATTTCTATCGTCGGTCTTAAGATAGTGTTCAGATGGATTTGTGAAATTTCTTTGGAAATTTATATAACGCTTTTATATTAACACAATTATTCTAAATTTACACGATTTTTTTCGAGTCCGTTGGATATAGGATGAATTAATACTCGCTTTGTTTTGTATTCATGATTAAAATTCTCGTGCAATGGGATTTGGATTTCCTGCTGCATGCGATTTCTACTTGTGTAATTGAGTTACAAACCAGTCTATGAAATTTTGATCGTAAAATAAGTCGTGATAAGAATGAATAAGTGGACAAAAGAGATTCTAGATAAGTAAAATATTCTATTGGTGTATGTGTTTCTAGGTTTAATACAAATATGATTTGTAGATACTGGTCCTACAAATAGACTCAGTTATGTGTCGTTCGAATTCAAGTGACATTATGTAGTATATTTACTACTACCATATAATACCGACGTTTGCCGTGTGTTTGGAGGTGTATGATAACAAAACAAAAGCGGTCAATCGTTTTAACGTTGACCCCTTATAGTACCCCTTAACAGTTATTTGGCTCAAATCAAGTTATTAAGTTAGATCCATGTTACACGAGACTATATATAAAGTTGAAGTGTTTAGACCCAAAATTGTCGGAGGAGTTTGGTAGAATTCTCAAAGGTCAAATAGTTGATCTTTAACCCATTAACAGCAAATTTTTTGGCCGAAAACGGATTGCAAAGATTTTCACAAATATCAGTACCCAGTATATCAAATTCCGAGTCTATAGACTGAAAACTGACAGAGTTATTTCATTTTCAAACGTACATCACACACAGACACAAGGACACACACATACACGTTAACTATATATATATTGCCCGGATGTTTGGAGGTGTATATTGAGCAAAAAAATAGCGTTCATTTTTTAAAATTTGGTTTCTATTATGACACCTTATAGTTTACAGTTCTGGGCTCCAATCAAGTTATTAAGTTATATCCCTGTCCAAGGAACCTATATCTAAAATGCTAAGTGTTTAGACCAAAAATTGTCAAAGAAGTTTGGTAGATCAATACAAATCATTGTATATTTCTCCCTTTAAAGCCAAATTTCTGAAAACCGATCACAAATATTTTCCTAATATTCAGTACGCTGTATATCAAATTTTGAGTCTGTAAACTCAAAATAGGCAGAGTTATTGCGTAGGAAAATGTACATAGACACACACACAGATACGTTTAGTTTTATAGTTATATATATTTATATATATATATATATATATATATATATATACTAGCATGTCAGCCCGGTGTTGCCTGGGTGTTCGGAGGTGTATGTTGAGCCAAACAAGAAAGTGGTAGTAGGAAGCAGGCTCGAACCCGTACCGCGAATGAAGAAAAGGGCGGGGAAAACTGACGCCTTTGCTGTTACGACCATCGCCAAACCGGAAGTGACGTAGGTTTAAATTAAGGCTAGACAATCTAAAGGAAAGAATAACTTTCAAGTGTATCGGCGAAATAGTCGACCCCCCTGTAGATAAGTGGGCAGTTCAAGGTGAAGCTATTAATGTTTGTAGCCAATCTCTCGATATTCGTCGTTTGGAAGGTTGGACTTCAAAACGATACTGATCTTGTTAAAATACGTCTGCTCTGTCAAAAGTTATAGGCAGCCATGCAAATTTACATACATTCATACATTTATATATAGGGTACTAAAATTTTCGACCAAACCGATTAAAAACTGTGTCTTATCTCTGAATATCCTTTATGTAACATTTCAAATGTTTAGACCAGAAATTGTTTGAGAAATCAGACCGCAGAGGGAAAATTGTTTTAAATGTTCACCCCTATTATGACGCCTTAAGTTTTATTGTTTTGGGCTCAAATATCTATTGAATTAAATCTATGTCCCAGGAACCTATATCTAATATTTCAATGGTTCATATCCAAAATTGCTGGAGGAATTTGGTAGAGTCCTCAAAGGTCAAATCGTTGAACTTTGACCCTTTAACAGCCAAATTTCTGGCCGAAAGCTGATTAAAACATTTTTTCCCAAATCTCAGTACCCTGTATCTAAAATTTCGCGTCTGTAGACTGAAAATTGACAGAGTTATTGCGTAGGGAAATGTATATAGACACACAGACACACCGACACAAATACATCTTTACTTTTATAGATATACTAGCATTTCAACCTGGCGTTTCCCGGATGTTTGGAAGTGTATGTTAAGCAATGTTTTTTTTTAATTTTTCCCCATCATGACCCCTTAACATTTATTGTGTTGGGCTCAAATTGAGATATTAAGTAAGATTCATATCCAATGAACCTATATCTAGAATTTCAAAATTACCGGGGGAGTGTGGTAGAGTTCTAAAAGTTCAAATAGTTGAACTTTGACCCCTTAGCACAACGATTTCTAGCTATAAACGGATTACAAAGATTTTCCTAAATCTCAGTACCCTCTATATCAAAGTTCGAGTCTTTTGACTTTGAGTTATTGTGTTGGAAAATGTACACACACACGCACAATCACACAGACACGTTCACTTATATATATATATATATATATATATATATATATATATATATATATATATATATATATATATACATTTACATATAGCATATTAGTCCGCTGTACCCGGGTGTGTGGATGTGTCTGTGGAGCGATCATTTTTTTTTTAAATTTGACCCCCATTCTGACCCCTTAACATTTATTGTCTTGGGCTCAAATTGAGTTATTAAGTTAGATCCATGTCCAAGGAACCTATATATATATATATATATATATATATATATATATATATATATATATATATATATATATATATAATTTCATGTTTTTAGATCAAAAATTGTCGAAGGAGTTTTTAAGACCTCAAAGGTCAAATCGTTAAACTTTGACCCCTCAAAGGACAAATTTCTGTCCGAAAACCGATCACTAAGATTTTCACAAATCTCAGTAGTCTGTATATCAAATTTCACGTCTTAAACACAGACACGCAGTTACACACAGAGACACATTCACTTTTATATATATATATATATATATATATATATATATATATATATATATATATATATATATATAAAATTCAACTACGGAACGTGACGCACAACGATATCTATTAGAAAACATACTAAATATATCTTAATTTAATCATTTTATTTTACCCTAATATATATTTTTAATAAACCTGAGACGGTGTTCATGGAGAAACAGTATATTGTCGTAAAATGAGACGATTAGACACCCCGTTCGTAGGAAGTTTATTAATATTCATAAAGAGTTATGTGAAAAAGCACACACACGGCAACTTTCTTAGATTGTCTGCCTCGGGATATACTAATTGACAGCATTGCTTTGCCCACAAGATACACTAAAATAAAATATTTTAATTTATCTAGTAAATCTATCTCTTATTATAAAATACAGCCTCTAATGATTATTATGTAGAAATTATCATATTTGTTGTACTTATTTCAAAAGTTTAGCATGCATGATTTCGATGCCATCAGCTGGAACCGAAAAAAATCGACGCTCCAGCGTACGAAGTTTTTAGTACGTCAGCTTCTGTCGTTACCGCTTTAGCTTTCGTCAAATAGAGAAAAATAAAGGCAGAAAATTTAGCGATTTAAAGCGAAAAGTATGTATATATTCGCATGCTTAGACGTTAGTCAATTTACTCCTGCGAAAGTCTAATGACTTTCATTCAATTTTTATTATTACGCAACTTCTTTTGCTGACTATATACGAAATCGCATGTCTAATTAAGTTCACGTAACTTCATATATCAACTGCCAATTATTTACAGTAGGTGTTCAAAAAGAAGATTGGTAGAGAATTTTTGCAGACGTAGACAACATCACTTCTTTTATTTTTAACGTAGAGGTTGTCAACATCGTCATTTGCGTTTAGTTGAGTGTGCATGGTCATGAGTTCTCTGGTCTTTTGACCGTGCTGCCCCAGTTCTTCCTTGGTGCACCCTGTAAACGACCCATTGTATAGTATTAGTGATACTGTTCGTGTATTTATATCTTTTATTAGTTTTCTACACTTTAATTTCGTTTCCAGGAGTTTTCTTGTTCTCTTGAGGTATTCCATTCGTTTTCCCTTTTACTTCTGTTGCTTTGATGGTGTCTGCTTCCAGCATTTCCAAGTATTTATAGGCATTTTGTTTTCCTAGTGCCTTTATCTCCGTTTCGTTGAGAAGTTCCATTACTTCTGGCTCCCCCAGTTTTAACTTTTTATGACTAGGCATGCGCGCGTTCATCAATGAACTATATGTGGATATCCGGACTGAAGATCCTTGCCGTGTTTATTAGTGTCTCTCGTACTTTTCAGCTCTTGCAAAATGTTTCAGATAGTCCACGTACGTCAGGTTCTTCATTTTTCCTCTGTATAAGAGAACTTGTGGCCGACTTGGTACGTTCGCAGTATACTGTTTATGGACATCGTAGCTATGATGAACGATAATGGCGATAGATAATCCCCTTGGAAGATACGTTTGTATGTTAATTTCTGTTGTGTACTATCGGCTATCAGTTCCAGTCTCCATGTTCTTATGGAATTTTCAATTACTTTGATAATACTGCTTGCTATTTTATACATTTAAAAGCATTCTATTATCCATACCCGAGGGATCCTGTCGTACGCTTTTCTGTAGTCACTTTATGCTATAGCTACGTTCTTTCTCCTTATTTTTACCTCCTTCCGGATCTGTTGATCTATATATGTATGAGATCATGGATTGCTCGTGTTCCTTTTTTGCATTCTTTCTGTTCCTCAGGGAATAGGCCACGATTATTCAGAGAGCAGTAGATTTGCTCCCTCAGTTCTGCTGTGAGTATTTTCCAAATAGTGGGTGAGCACCTGATAGGTCTTTATTTACTAGGGGTGGTTCGTTTCTTTGTGCTCCTCTGTCTCAATGTGGTTCTACTTTTTGTCATCCAATCTGGCACATTTCTTTTCTGTATACATCTTTTCAGGTTTGGGGATAACTTTTCGTGTAATGTGCATTTTTTAACCAGTATGCATGTATAGCCTCATGCCCTGGTACTCCCCAGTCTGCCAATTTTCCTGTGGTCTTCTTCAGGGACTCCTTGCTGATTTCATTCACTGCATTTTCTGTGATTTTCTATAACTCTTCTTTCATGTGTTTAAACCGATCGCTATTTATATTGTGATTCCGTCGTTTCTCTCAGTAGAGGTTTGTTTCTCTCGGGTTAATCGTTCTGTTTTTGTTTTTCCTCTGTTAGCATTTTCACAGAATTGGCATTCATCTGTTTTGTTTGCACTGTTCAGATTTGTATCGATTATGTTCTCAGTCTTCCTTCTTTAGCTTTAATTGTTGTGTTCAGTTCTTCTTGTTTCTTGTTAAGCTTCTCCCTGCTAGTCACATTTTGAAGTTCCCAACTTCTCCACATAGCATACTTCCCATTCATTGCGTTGGCTTTTTTATGTTTGTTGATTTCGGTTTCTAGGCTCATTTCCCCTCCAGGTATTGTCGGCCCACTTTTCCCGCTTATTTTTCTGATTTTAATCTCACCTTGGCTTCTGTGTAAATGGTGTTGTTTAAGTTTGTGAGAGGAGCTAATTAATCTTCTGTGTTTTTGTTTTAAATTTGCCTGATCTATTATCGTTACTATTGCCGTTATTATTGTTGTTGTTATTATTATTATTATTAGTCGGAGTAATCGTAATAATAATAATAATAATAATAATAATATTATTAGTTTTATTAATAGCAGTTTAAGTGTGTAAAAGCTGATGGTACACGATATAATTAAGGAAGTTGTTATAAATCAGAGGTTGCTTTTTTAAGTGCCGATAAAGCTTATATATTCGCAATAATGCCCACTGAACTGTATATTAATAAATTAGATTAAAGTTTACCCGATTCATTCACCTTTATAAATAATAAATATAAAACTTCCCGAATAAATCAAAATAAATATGTAAAAAATTATTCACAGCAAAAAAAGTACACATTAACTCCATTAAACTACACAAAGCAACAACAACAATAAAAATAATAACAACAACAATAATAATAATAATAATAATAATAATAATAATAATAATAATAAACTTAATCCCAAATATCATCAGAGAGGGGTACTATAATATATAGGGTTTGTGAGAGTGAATTGGTAAGCATCCATGTATACATCTTAACATTTGTGTGCGTGCGTATGTGTGCTCGGAATGGAATATAATATATGTTGAAAATTAAAATATAGGTGAAAGCTAAAAACAAAAAAAAACAACTACAACAAAGCATTGCGGAAACAAAAAACTAACTCCTTGTGGGGAACGCTAAGCCGTACGTCCACCATGCATACTCACTCTGCCCTGTCCGTGAGGATATATATATATATATATATATATATATATATATATATATATATATATATATATATATATATCATTCAACCACGGTAGTGGTTGAATATATGCTTAAGTCCGAAATTGAATGAATCGAGACACATTCAAACCCCCACCACTAATTCCGTTCGTAACCAAATTTCAAACAGCTTATACAATTGGATAGAACACCTCATTAGCTACATTTTGAAAAAAAAATCGAAAATTGGTTCAGTAGAAAAAAAAGTTACAACAAAATATGTGGGTTCACAAACAGGAGAGTAAGTACATAAGTGACTAACGCTTTTTTTTTATTTTGCATAACTTTTTTGTATATAAATATTTTTTACTGCGATTTTGCCAATATGACATGTTAGCGTAACAGTTAGAGTATCGGGGGTTGGTGGAAAGATTTTAGGTTCAATCCCGTGTATCGTTTTTTTTTATAATTGAAAAACCGAACTTTTTTTTAATAACTAATTTTTTTTTAACTCTCCTTATGATTTTATAGCAAAAAATGGTGAATTTATCGATTAAAAATATTAGTGAATTCTATGATATACATATTCTTTGAATGAACTCAAATTTTTCGTTATCGCATTTGATGAAAAATGTAGTCCCATTTTGGCAATGCGTCTGAACAATGATGCTTTTGAACCCGTGACCAGCACTGCGATGTCATCAACATCAGCCTGGGCATAAATATTCCTATTTTTTATCTCCTTTAAAAGAGGATTCAGCATACAGTTCCATAGTAAAGGTGATAAAATCCCACTTTGGAGGTTTCATTTAACTACTTCCCTTTTAATAGTTGCCCTCAGTAGTTCTACTTGAACTGTTCTGTGCCTCACCATATACTCAATCCATCGGATGAGTACTGGTGGCACATTGAGTTCTCGTAGCGACTTGAACATACTACTGAAGTGTATGTTGTCAAAAGCTCCAACGATAAATAAAAAGACACCGAGTGCCATCTTCTTTTTTGTTAGTTTACGCTCTATACAGATCACGAATTCATGAACCGCAGTCTCGGTAGAGACCCTGGCTCGGAACTACTGTGATTGAATGATAAATATTGCATAAATGTGTGTTTGAGAGCTAATTTTTTTGACAATCATCAATAAATATTATAATTTTTTTATATTAATACAATAGCAATGCCTGGAAAAATCATGGATTATATGGAAAAATGCGCGCATGAAAAGTAATATTCTTAAGATTTTATTAAACATGGAAAAGTAAAGAACAAGATATTCTAGTAAAGTAAAAAAATAAGACTTTTTTGACTTAAAATATAGCAGCTAAAAATAAAATTTGAATAGTGATAAATATTTTATTTATTATTTGCATATGTTGTTGTTTATTGTTGAGTTAGAAAGAATTAAATGATCCTAATTATGATATAATAAAATTATTAATTTTTATGTAAATTATAAAATTATTAATTCCATCTACTAACTAACTAACTAATGAATTAATTTTATTCAAACAATTTTCACTACATAAATATATGCAAATAATAGAGGGGAAATAAGTTCAATCCAGCGACTGACACCCTATCTAACTCAACAATAAGCAACAACATATGCAAATAATAAATAAAATATTTATTAATATTCAAATTTTATTTTTAGCTGCAATATTTTAAGTCTAAAAAATTCTTATTTTTTACTTTACTAGAATATCTTGTTCTTTACTTTTCCAGGTTTAATAAAATCTTAAGAATATTACTTTTCATGCGCGCATTTTTCCATATAATATACATATGTAGATATGTTATTATTTTCAGAATTTGAAACGGTATAATGATGTCAAAAAATACCCACCGTTTCAGGATTGAGTTTAAAGGAGTAGCAGACTGCACGCCATGATCAAGAAAAATATGGTACATTGAGTATTCAAATTTTTATCTATAAAGATCTAGAAAGTTAGCATATGATTGTAAACATCAATTTTAATAAAGCACCTCTTAGTTTTTTTCTGATTATCTCATGGGCACATCATATTTAGAAAACTAGTATTCCTTATTATATTCATACCGACATTCTACATTATTTATACTCGCGCAATATTTGTGTAAAAAGGGTTATAGTAAAAATATATTTATATATATATATATATATATATATATATATATATATTTATGTACGCGTATATAAATATATTTGTTTAAAACATGTTGCCTACACAAACTTCTCTGTCAATTTTTGGTATACGATCATGAATCTTAATACATCGGGTAATAGAACCTATTTGGAATTTGTCCTTACGGTTTTTACTGAAGAAAATCAGTGCAAAGCTGAAAATTAATAAAAAAATATGACATTGGCGAGGTAAAGTCGAACGACGACGACCTTACGAATATGCATGCGTAATTTAATAGCAATTGGTTAATGGTTTAATTTTCTGCCTTGAGGCAAACATATCTTCATCCCGCCTTGTTAAAAAAAAGACTCAGCTCATTATGTTTTCTTTTTTTCGGTCTTTTATAACTAGGGGTATGAAAACAGGACATTCTTTTCATTGTTTCGTCTTCTTAATATATATATCCGACACCGTAAGACGCAGTTAATCAACCGAGAACCACATCACTTTATATAAAAACATATAAAATATAAACAAACACACACTTGAGTGTAAAAAGCAATGAAAAGAATATGCTGTTGTCCTATCCCACGTCATAACCCACTGCCCGTTCTTTTATCTTATTTAGATTAGGTCTCCTTTCTCTTCTGCGCATGAGTCCTATTCAATGTGATGGTAGCTACTCTTTGGTTCAGGAACTATTTCTGAACGCAGAGCATAATGGTTGTTTACGAAATTCCGTGTTGATGACTGCCTTGAAAATGATGAGCGTGGTGGTCGCCCATCGGATGTTGACAAAAGTTTTTAAAAAATGCTGTAGTTAAAGTCAATATGTGTAAAACTGTTTGAGAACTTGCTCTTGAATTAGATGTTTGGTATATGACGATTTCCATTCACATAAAAAAATAGAAGGACAAATAACGTGATAAATATGCGCTTAATGAATTGAACAAAAATGGAAATGTAATGCAATATTCAGTTTGTTCAAGCCCGACCCGTTTCGGTCGGTTTATGGCTGGGGGTAAAGTGGATACTTTATGACAACAGCGGACGTTCAATGGTAGAACATACACCGAGAAAAGTTCGTACTGACAGCTGGTAGTCTGCAACCATTCTTATCTATTACAGATTTTCTATACAGGCGAAAAAATACGGTGAAAAAAATACTGTCAACAAATCAGTTAGATGTATCAGAAACTTTGACAACACCAAGGATTAATCAACAAAGAAGATCCAATTCTCTTCTACGATAATGTTCGCACGCATGTTGCTTAGCCGATCTTGCAGAAATAGGAATTGAGCTACGAAATAATGTGTCATCGGATACACTCCACGGACTCCACCTGCAGAATACCGGTTTCATAGCATCTCATCAATATCTGTGTGAAAAATACATTAAAAACCTAAGCTATATAAAAAATGCATTTACAAGGTTTACGTAATCAGAATGAAAGCTGTTTTGGTTAATGGCATAAATACACTTGTTTTACGCTGACAACACTGTGAATTCCGATGCTGCTTATTGTGATGATGATATATTTCATTTTGTTTGAGCCGAGATATATGTTGTGAATATGGATTATTTCCCCATTGATAACCAAAGTTATAAAAGCTATACATTTCAGCTGGACAACGAATCTTAATTGAATAAATTATTACAAGACAGAATCTCTTTTCCTGTTTTCATTACAGTGTATTTAATAAAGAATAGGACAATAGAACTAATATGTCAATCTGATATTGGTACAAGAAAAGGGGGTTCCACTTTTATTGTGCATGAGAAAAACATTAGACGAGTGGAAAATGAGATTAGAATAGGCCAAGAGTCGAGCCTCGTAAGTAAGGTTCAGAGATAGATTCAGAAAATGGAAAGTTAGAATTTCGTTATCGTTAAATTTCATATAAAATAGTTTAGATATTGTTTGTTTTGTAAAAGGAATTAATTGTTCATTTATTTATGAAGACAATTAAAAAGTTCAGCTAGAAAAGAATGAACAATACAAATAAAATAAAAAACATATTATATAGGTTCGGTTGAAAAATAGGTTAGTTCAGAATTCTTTGTTGGCAGAAGTGTGTTTTGGAAACGTATGATTACCCACACGAGTTGGTAACGTTTAGAGCAATGCATCTGATGTCATAGCAGAAAGGAAATTGCGCAATATAGGATCTAGGATTAGCAGATTAAAAGACACTCGGGCGGTCGGACTCGTTGTCAGAGTCCAGAGTCCAGAGTCTGCAGTCAAGCAGAGGAGGGCCCTTTTAGAAGCGGAAGGAGCACATTTTACCATGTAGAAACGAATTTGACTTCCTGACGGCAATCATCATTTCGGCCGGTCGAAGGAAATAAAGAACATCATCGATTTTTGTAACTGTTGTTTTCGTGTCGTAATTTAACAATTGAAGGTAATGTGTCATCATCTTATATGAACTTTGGATAGACCCCATTCTAAGAAGTGTGTTCATCCTCTCCATCAAAAGTAATGATTGCCCCCCTTCTGTGTTAAAAGAACTGATCGCTCTCCCTCCTAAGAATCCACAGAACTGGTAAATGTAAAATATATTCTCTCCCACCCCCTATCATATCGTAAAAATGCCCCCAACTATATGAAAATATTTTATTATCTTTATATTCTTTTTTTTTTTTTTTGCCCCGAGGATAAATCGTAACAAAATAACTTCGTCTTCCATTATAATCCTCCGAATCTCTCTGTTGGGGGAATGTTTCGCTGTGTCTTTTCTAGACTCATAACTTAAGAAGAAAACTGTTTCTAATTTGTGTTTTCAGTTTATCCCTACTCAGGATCGAGAAAAACACTCAAAAAACAAGAAGATAAACATTTTGTTTAGACACATTTAGATTGATCTTCGTGAATTCTTTCGAAATTAGGGAAGTTAAAACAACGTAACATGCCCATTATTATCCATCTTAACTGCCACAAAATATGCTGATCCTCAGTTTAACAAAGCACTCTTTAGTCTTGACACTGTTTTTCTTTATTTACTCAAATTCTAAAAACAACAACAAACATATAGCAATTGCATGTACATAAATAAAGATTATTTTACATTGATTACAGACAATGTTAAATTAAATCACTAAAAAAACAATGCAATAAACTTTTCACAAATGTCTGTTTCAGAGTAGAAAAAACAGTATATTTCTATTAGCGAGATATGTAAATTGTTTATATGTTCATTATTTCAATAATTCTAGACAATTCGATAACCTGAACCAGAAAAATAAAATAATAAAGCTGTACATCTGAATATATCTTTTTAGCGCTTCGAAATAAAGCTCGCGAATGTCGATATTGTTATTCATTTTTGCGCGTATGATTGACAGTTTAAAGAAAACAATCTCCGCATTTTTCGCTGAAAAAATAATACAATTTGTCGTGTATTAACCATATAAAATTGTCCAATGCAGATTTAGTTTTCTTCAAATAAATTAATAGTCCTCTTTTCATGATATATATATATATATATATATATATATATATATATATATATATGTATATATATATATATCATGAAAACAGGACTATTAATTTATTTATTTAATTTATTAAATTTATATATATATATATATATATATATATATATATATATATATGTATGTGTGTGTGTGTTCGTTTGTGGGGTTATAGTTTTTTTTTCTATTCTTTTCTTCAGTTTTTCTAATAAACTCTTTCAAAGTAGCATTACATTTCATGGAGATTTTCTCATTGATCATTTAAAAAAAATATATGTTATTTTTTGTGTAACGCAGCTTGCCTTATTCTTTCGAGAACTAACTAGTCGACGGCAACCATAAACGACATATACATGATATATCTGTCTGAGTTTGTGTAAAACACGTATGTTTTATTCTGCGGATATAAAGCGTCTTTATATGCCCGTATATTGTTTGTCACTGTCTATTCTGCATAATACATTTTACTAGTAGTAATGTTTTTCTAACTTTCTAATTCCTGTTTTCCGTCGACACTATTGTTCATTTATTGCAATAAATATTTCTCCAGATATAGCTGAATAAATATATTTCTAATCACACTAAAAATTACAGCATTTATGACGAAAGAAGTAAAAAAATGTGTAAATTGTTCCGTGTAGTATTAGCATTAAGATATGAATTTTCGCTAAACGCATATTTCTACATATTCTACAAGTAAAGTATGTCTGTATGTCAATATAACTCTGTAAAGGGATAAAATATTAAGTATATGAATGGTATAAACCGACTTAATATGTACAACTCATGATAATGATATGAAGCACATCGAATTCAGTGCCCAACATAAATGGGCATAAATAAAAGCATGAATAACATGTAACTCTCCATCTTGAACACCCCTGCAGCTCCAGATCATGATATTCCCGTCACCCTGCCTGACTATAAGCATGGCACACTTATGTTTGTACTCCTCAGCTGGTCGCCACCACACATGAATCAGGTCATCAGATCCAGACAAATTAAATTTCACCTCATAAGTCCATAGTATATAGTTCCAGAACCCTATTGGCTTCCTTTAAATGTGTTCAGCAAACTTTGCGGCTTTTTTGTGTATTGCCTTCATAAGAGATTTCCTCCTGGGGTGACATGATTGCACACCACTTCCAGAAGTACAGAGATAAGTGTGTAATGCTTACATTCAAGCATGGTGGTGGCAATGTTATTGTATGGGGCTGGATCAGTGCTGCAGATATTGTAGAGTTACATTTCATTGACGGAATCATGCACTCAAACATGTACTATTAAATACTGCAGATGAGCATGATCCCTGCCGTCAGGAAAACGTCATAGAGCAGTGTTCCAGCATGGCAGTGACCCAAAACACACATCTAAGACAGCCTCTGCTTTACTGAAGAGGCTTAGGGTATAGGTGATAGACTGACAAAGTATGTCTCCTGGCAATAGAAAATCTTTGAGGCATCCTCAAGTAGTAGGTGGAGTTGCGAAAGTCTCAAATATCCGCAACCTCCAGGACGTCGTAAATGAAGATTGGAGGAACGTTCTAGTGAATACATATCAAATAAAATCAATTTTGGATAATGATGATGGTCACACAAGGTATTGAGAGTTTACATGCATGCTAATAGTGCCATTTTCGTAAGATGTGCACTCACTTTTGTTGCCGGGGATTTAGATTTTAATGGCTATATTTTGAGTTCTTTTGAGCGGAATATATATTAGCCCTGTTATATATGCTACGATCAGACTACTTTTCATTTTGTTACAAAATTATTTTTTCAAGGTTGTCCCATGAAATATATACTAAAATATTTGAAGTAATGTGAGGGTTGTACTAATTTTTGCGATACCCACACTCTCTCTCGCTTTCTCTCTCTCTCTTTCTCTCTCTCTCTCTCTCTCTCTCTCTCTATATATATATATATATATATATATATATATATATGTGTGTGTGTGTGTATGCCTGAAATACGGCACGCTTGTGTAGAATTTAATTTACAATATTTTATTCCAAAGCAGGAATGAGACAGAAATGCAAAAGAAAAAAATCCGTATGCCATGGAGTTTCAAAGATAGGATATTATGGTTATAGGAAGTCAAAACGTATTAAAAGGAATATATAGAGAAAAATTATTCTTGCTGGTTAGGGAATTTTCGAAAATGATACAGTTAAATGTTTTAAAAAAATAAAATTTTAAAGGGGGATTCAAAAGTATAGTTAGCAATAGCCAATAATTTTGACTACAGATATCCAGTGAGATTAAAAACGTCTATTGACAGGCAATCGGTAATACCCAATATACACCGTGCTTAACCCTTCTTGGATTTACCAATCGCCGTAGCCATTAGAAGTAAACGATTTTAATTCAAACACATATCATAATTATTGTTTGGTAGAAAAAGGAAAACATTCTATAATATTTTAACATTAATGCCGATGCATACTCCCTAAATCTATTTAAAAAAGATATGTGAGCATATGTGATTGCTTAAATATATATAGTTCCAACTTTTAGTAGGTACACGAAAACCTCTACTAAGCTATTATACACATCTTTTGTTTTCTGACCGTCCCCAAAATATATAGTATACCTCAAATATTCGGAAACTTTACAATAATAATCATCTTGATGTGACGCTTTATGTGGTTCAAAAAGAATTTATTATTGAAAATTATAGAAAGCAGTCAATATGTCATTATTATTTATTGATTTAGTTTATCCTACTAAACGGTATACGATTAGAAGACTGCATAGTAATCCCTTTCATACAAAAGCTCTTTAACTGTACGCAAAATGCTTCAAGTAAATAATAACACTATTTTTACATTTTTTCAACCCAATCAACACACTTTGATGTGAGGCGCTTGTATTTCGGAGCCAAACAATAGGGATATTACTATGGAGTTGCGAAGTAACATATATGTTACTATTACACATATCAGTACATTCAAGAAGGAACGGGTGCAGCAAAGAACTTCACAGCTTTAGCTGTCAAGGAAATATGTTATTAGAGGAAAACATTTCGGGCAGCAAAGAATCTATCTAGAGTAGCGTGTAGACTTTACTGCTTATCGGGTTATTCGATTACATCAAATTTCGTTAGAACACATTCCATTTATGGAACGGTAGAGACGAAAGTAAATGTTAGAATGTCTCTGGTACTGTAAAGATGGAACTATCCAAAGAAATGTCGAAACGTCTTAGGTAGGGTTGAGACGAAAGTATTCCAAGAAGAAAATGCAAAATACAAATAAAAGGTAAGAGAGAAAATATGGTCCAAGCATCACAGAAAAGATTCTCTATATAAAGTCATTAAAATGTAGGTGGGTGTCTTGTTGCTGGAGAGTGCGAGACTCGAAGTTATTTAACGTCGAGCGAGTGTTAATACTATCATTGACCCATTATTAATCATAATGAAGACATATGAAATATATTTGTAATGTAGAGAACAATGCATCTAAAGAAGAATTGTTTCAGAGATACGTCCCTGTGAATTATGTGGTGGTCTAGATAACGCTGAATGAGCAGTCTTCAGTTGTGTAGATCGAACAAATATAGGTCTAGGTAAACGCCCTGAGGTTGAGACACAGTCATAGGACTCAAGCAGTTGCGCAAGATGCGAGAAACGATGCGCATAAAACCGTGTAGGTGTTTAAGCTTGTCTGTTAATTCGAAGAGAATTCTGGACGTGGACTAATGCCCACGAAAATTGGGCCCCACTGAAAAATATTAAACCACACCTCTGGACACAACCTAGCTCATTTTTACGGAAGTTATTAAGTAGACCGAAAACGCGTAGACCGAATATCCGAATTATAAAGAATGTCAGAAGTAAGAATTAGATCATGTGTCAAGTAAATTCGAGAAGATCACAGACTAGTGTAGTAATAAGGATATTAATGGATCATGAGTCAGATTTAATGGTGTAATGGTGACATGAAGTTGGATATGCATGATAACAGATCTGATTGCGATATTGTTGGCAGTGATGCGATGTGTGAAAAAGCAAGTGAGAAAGCGTGATAGTAGGACACGACTCTATGTTGTCTGTACGGATGGCGAGGTTACCTCTCGTTAAAACTCACCTGAAAATATCATAACCCAAGACAACGCAGAAAAAGACGCCGATTTCACCCAAGTAAAAGGAAGCACCCGTAATAACAAAGATCATGAGATGAATTAATAAAGTAATACAATTGACTTGGAAATTTTTCATGATTTCTTTAATATGCCGCACCGGAAACTTGACTTCAAACAGACGCCATAAACACATAATGAGGTAATTTGAAAGAAATAGAAAGAAAAAATGAGGAAATGTGAATGGGCGTCCCTAGATATATTAATTGCATGTAGTTTCTGTGCCAAAATGAACTGGATGAAAGATATTCTAAAAAAAAAAATGTTGAATTTATAAGCGGCAAGGATCCAGTGTCGATAATTAAGAATAAATGCCTAAGGATACCATGCTTTCTTTTTTTCTGCGAAGACATGAAGTGAATACTTACATTAGGAAAACAATTTTTGATAAACACTTATAGACTAAACCTTTTAACCCGGACTATACAAGGTACTAGTCCAAGTGAAGATACTCATTAAAAAAAAACTCAAGCAAAAAGCAAGCGCTTCCATATGATTAGAACTGAACATTTGTTGTTATAATAAACTAAATACAAGGATGTATCTAACCATTTCTCGCCTGAGTACATAAATTTAGCATTATTAGTGTCGACTGCATGAATTTTGACTATTTTATACGGTAAACTGGTGGTCGAAGAGCTAACCTGTACGGACCAGCTAGTTTGTTTAGCGATGAAGTATCGCAGGACCTTGATTATCAGTTACCTAAGGCGATGTGACACCGATCCCCGATACATCAAGAAGGAACGAGGGACGTTTTGTCGGATAAAACTCAAACATTTTCTTAAAGCGTACTTAGATAAGGAGCGAATGTTACCCTATCATCTATGATGGTCGAAATTGTTTTGCATGGGAGCTAATGGGAACTGAATTATAGCATTTATTCATGTGAACGATGACAGGATACTCCGGGGTAACCTTGCTATTAAAAAGGATTATTGGTCGCTAATATGAAATACATAAAATGCAAAAAATAACACAAAAAAACGATTTCGGAAATATAACAATATTGTTTGTGAATATGATTGTTTTGAGTTAGCTAGTCATGTTTAGTCAAGGTCTGACCTAAGAGCTAATGACCAAGACTAGATAGAGTAAAATCTCACATAATGTGAATGTAGATTGTTGAAGGAAATGTGGTCAATAATTCAATCAGGTGGAACTAGAGTATGACGAAATAAGCAGGGATTGGTTGCATGGGACAGCCAGGCCTAATATCCCCTTTATTTCAATGGAACTGTATTAGGAGAGAAAATCATTATTATGTGTTCGTCACTAGGTGGCCCATACCCGGTTTTCTGACAAACATATAAGGAGACGAATCGGTTTTTATAAACAGAAATCAGGTCTCGTTTTCATTACAATCAAGAGACAGCAAGTAAAGAAAATATAGCATATATGCATTATTTATTCTTCTGTTCACAATTGTACATGATTACGATTTTTGTTTGGACTAAAATTATTAACAATTTATTCTTACAACGAAAATTAAAGCTTGCGTCACCGTTGATTAATCATTATTAATCTCTACAGAGGTATTGCATCATATTGAAATACTTTTTAATCAATTAGCTGGCAAGGAAAGCTGATCGCTCAACTACCGTGCAGCATCCAAGTTGCAGCCTTACATTAACCTTGTAATCGTAGAATAAGCTAATACTGCGGCATTGGATTCGGTAATTCTCGAATCGGAACAAACTAAAACAATACTTTGACCGATAAACTTCTCGGACTACCCGAAGTAAAATCTAAACTAGAAAGGGGGCATATTTCTGTCATTTTCATACTGCATGATAAAAATCAGAAACAGCATATTCAATTAAGAGTGAATATATATATATATATATATATATATATTTTAAAATAATTATTAAATACCTACAGACAATAGGGGGCCATCCCTTCGCGAGTCATCAGTGCAGGATGCCAGAATTACCACCACTCGATAGATTTGGACCCGGCAACAGAATCAATCTATGGCTTAATTAGCAAGGACCTAATCCATCCAGAGCCGTTAATCGCGCAAAAAACTGTTGGAGTTTAAACATTTAAAAAATATATATTTAACGTCTGTCAGAGTGATTGACTTATTATATGATGATCTGGCACAAGATCTAAATCGATCGACTTATTATTTTCAACAGAAAGGGCTTAACAATAAGGAACGAGTTTCTTAAATGGGCTGACATAATATATATATATATATATATATATATATTAAACAGTAGATCATTTTATCGAAACAGAAATCTATGTTAACAATATTATTTTAAGTGTTAAGCATATATTTATATAATTGATATCTTTAGATGATGCAAGTTTTTTTCTTGGCGTCTGTTTTTCTTTAAGACATCAAGATTTTGCGCTTGACAGCAATTATATGTTCGGACTGGATAGTCCTGGGTTCTAAAAAATATAGACATGAAACTGCTCTTAATTTTCTTAGAAATTTATATTACACTTTAAAAGATATTTACGCTTGATCTTTTATCAATATTAAATTTAGCTATACTAAGGAAATTGTCATAATTCTAGATTACTCCGTTAATAAACTTGCAAATAATATTTTCTAATTATTTTTAACTCTTTTGTAAGGGAACAAGCAACATAGTTGTATTTTACAGCTCGAAAAGCATGACTATGTAATCTTAAACTTCGTGTCGACTACAGAGTCGGGACAATATCTTGTACAGCTGATCACTAATATTTACCGGATTACTAATATAGTAGTAATCTACAAACACAAGTCCATTTTATATATATATATATATATATATATATATATATATATATATATATATATATATATATAAACTCCAACGTTAGCATGCGTACAAATAAAATAAAACAGAAAAAACACAAATATTAGAGCCCCAGCGGTTACTTATACATACAAACACGCACACACATATACACGCAACTTTACTTGTTGTAAGTTATAAAAACAGATCAGTATATTATCATGATACTATGTAGTAAAACATGACTTTTAATATCGATACATATTATTTTAAACTTAATAACCTAAGTGGTATAAACAAAACGAATAAAATATTTTCAATATGCTAATTTATGGAAAATACAAAACACTTTTTAAAACGTTGAATTTAGTAAGATAATTCAATAATTTTTTTGTAGGTAAATAAATTTCATAAAGGTGTTTGAGATAAAAAAAAAACGCAACACTCATAAAATTATACGTATATTTTTGAATGATTACCCATAATTCATAATACTTGGATTCTGTGGACTACCGTTTTCATATGGACTGTAACTTTCACGATATCTCAGACAATGTAAACTCCGATTTTTAATGCGTAATGTCAAACTTTAAAATCCATAGACAGAACTCGGAAAACTGTACGAAATTTCCATTATCAATGAGAGCACAATGATCTGCGTTTCACTCAATTTTCCCAAGAAGTTAAAATTAAATCGCATTGTAAATTGAATGTCGCTTGCACTGGCTGTTAATACTCTACCTTCTAGGAAAATATTTCCCTTATACAGCCGTCTTTTTGAAGTGTGAATTTCTGGAGCTTGATTTTTTTTTACATTTGAATCTACTTTTTTATAAAGAAAAAGAAAGAAAAACATATGCAAAATACTGAGAACGGAGTTATCTTCGAAATATACTGAAATTGTACATTACAAACCAGTTAAATATTTGTATATTTAAGTAATATCTAGTTTTTATTTCGCTTTCATAGAGCACCTGACGCGTATATATACATATATACTAGCATTTCAGCCCGGCGTTACCCGGGTGTTTGAAGGTATGTGTTGAGCAAAAAATTTTAAAAAGTGGTAGTAGGAAGGCAGGCTCTAACTCGTACCGCGAAGGATGAAACCCACGGGAAAACCTGCCATCTTTACTGTTACAACCACCACCAAACTGAAAGTAACTTTTGTTTAAATTAGGGTTAGACAATCGAGAGGGGAGAATGACTTTCAAAAATATCGGCGAGAAAAGCGATCCCTTGTAGATAAGTGCCTAGTTGCAGGTGACGATAATAATGTTTTAGCCATTTTTTCGATATTTGTCGTCTGTAAGATCGATCTGGAAAACGATACTGATCTTGGTAAAATATGTCGCCTCTGTCGAGAGTTTTAAGCAGACATGATCATGCATGCATACATTTATATATTGGTAACTAAAAATGTTCGACCCAAACCGATTAAAACTATCCCTGTCACTGAATACCCTTTATGTCAAATTTAAAATGCTTAGACGAGAAATTGTCTGTGTTATTTTGTAGATCATTTTTTTTGTTTAATTTGACCGCTATTATGACATCTTAACCTTTATTGTTTTGGTCTCAAATCATGTTAATAAGTTAGATCCATGTCGAAGGAACTTATATAAAAAATTTCAAGTGTTTAGACCTAAAGATTTCGGAGGAGTTTGGTAGAGTTCTCAAAGGTCAAATCGTTGAACTTTGCCCCCTTAATCACCAGATTTCTGGCCGAAAACCGATGGAATAGATTTTCCCAAATCATAGTAAAGTGTATATCAAATTCGAGTCTGTAGACAAAAAATTGAAAGAGATATTGCGTAAGTAATTGTACACAGACACACAGACAGTTAGACATACACACACATACACAAAAACACGTTCACTTTTATAGATAAGTAGATTGATAGATAGATGGATAGATATATTTATTTAACAAAAATGTATGCGTGTACATGAATATTACGTAAAATAAATGTTTAAAAGTATATGCAACTTAGCAAGATCGTTTGCTGGTGAATGCAATTCCACAACCAAGATATGAGACAATTGTATTTTTTTTTAAATAAATAGAAAAGAGGGTGTTTTATATGAATATAAATGCACACAAAAGAACACCGAGTTTATAGGAGTATAGATAGACTATCATTTCAGACCGGCGTTGCCCAGGTATTTGGAGGTGTATGCTTAGCAAAAAGTAAAAAAATGGTCATTTTTTAAAAACTTTGACCCCTTTGCATTTAGAGTTATTGCGTAGAAAAATGTACACAAGCACACACACACATACGCACAAACACACATCCATACATGTTCGATTATATATATATATATATATATATATATATATATATATATATATATATAGCAGTTCCGCCCGGCTTAGCTCGGGCCCTATGTACTGTTCATAAGGTTATATGCATATGTATATATTTAAAAGTGTGAGTATGTAAAGTAATGCCTTTCTGTAGAATAGCCTTCCTAAACTTCGATAGAGAAAAGGCAGACAGCCATTTTCACTTTTATAGATATATAAATAGATAGGTAGATAAATAGATTGCATGCAATATATAGTAATTATTTAAAATGTATATATATATAAAATTAAAAAAATAAACACTCATGCCCCACCACCGAGAATCGAAACAAAAACGTTCAGCTCACAGTTTATTTTGCCTCTGCCGTTGTTACCGGGCTATGAACATATGTTTCCTGCGGCGCTAAAAATTAAAACATGAACCGAAGCTACTACGTTATTCATTCGTAATGCTTTTTTAATTTTCACAATTTTGCGCCTTTTTTTCCGGGCTAAAACTCAAACATAAAGTTTCGCATGGATGCAAATCCCTTTATATGAAGTTTCATGCCTCTAAACCAAAAACTTTAGGAGGAGTTTGGTAGGCAAAATTTGCTAAACAAAAATATACATGTATACTTAAATATATATGGAAACAATTTTTTGTTTACAATAAACTTTTTACGCAAAATTATGTAAGTATAAATCATGTAGAATATCTGCATGTATATAATTACATATAAAAGGTAACTAAAGATGATTATCCCATTAGAAAACCGAAACAAATAATAGGAAATTAATTAAAATGAATTTGAAAAGAATATGCAAATTAGCTAGATCTTTTGCTAGTCAACGCAGTTCCACAACTAAGATATGAGAAAATTCTATTTTCTTTTTAAATAAATAGAAAAGAGGGTTTTTAATATGAATACCAATACACAAAAAATAAAACGAGTTTATAGGAGTATATATATATATATATATATATATATATATATATAATTTTGCTTTTTTGTACATTGACATTTATATTAAAAAAATGTTTCATTTAAATATAGAATTACAGCTTTGTTATATAAGCCTTGTCGTATTACATTCAGCAGCAAAAAATGGAGCTAATTTGCATATTCTTATAAATAGCTACTTTCATTAATTCACTATTTTTATTTTTGTTTTACTTATAGGACGATTATCATTAGAAAGCAATTATGTGAATACATCAATGCAGACATTGTACATAATTAATATTTGGGTAATATTACTATATATATATATATATATATATATATATATATATATATATATATATATATATATTTAAGGTAGGGTTGTAAAGAGATAGTGAATTTAGGGGTATCAAAATCAAAGCAAAATATGATGAAAGTAAAAATAAAATAGATAAACCCCATAATTTATTATACCATACCTGTTCACACTGAAGCACTTATCACAATATTATGTGGATCTATATTAAAAAAAAAAACGTGTTAAACTTTGTGACATATTTCCATTGTATGAAGCTTGGACGCGAAAGAACACCCCATAACTTTATTATACCATATTTCTTCAAACTGAAACATAATTATAAAACTATACTTACGCAGATAGATATGAAAAGTCTTTATAAAGTGTGTGTCTATTCCAATTCTATCGAGGCCAGACGCGAGAGCAGACCCTACAATTTTATTATACAATCCCTATTTAAGTTAAAATATACTTATGAATAGTATTATGTACCGCTATATCAAACATACTTGTAAACGTTTTTTTTAAATTATTTTGTTATTTCCATACTTTGTCGACCGAGCGCGAACGCAGACCCCACAATTTTAATGAACCATCATTATTGCAGATCAAACATACGCATTAAAGTGCCTCGATACATCTTCTATCATTTTATGTAATCAATTTTCTATAATAGTCATGGATGTAGGAGCCTATTCGTGACCAGACACACACACAGACGTTCAGCTTTATATTATATGATATATATATATATATATATATATATATATATATATATATATATATATATATATATATATACACGTGGGGACGCGTATGAGTGCGTATATTTGTTCTCGATTAGATAACATTGTTTCTGCATATGACATTGAACAAGAGAGGTATTCTGTGATGTAAAAATATAAGATAAACAAATATGAGTGATACTATCGATTTCTTGAATATATACCTCATGAAATATTTTTAAATAAAATTGCATTTCGAGACATTCATGAAACCTATTAAATGTCCGTTGCAATTGTCAACTGCGGCGAAGAGGCCTGCATTTCCTATTTATTTTACATGGGAGATTGATCTATTTTTACCTATATTATTCTAAGTTTTCTCCAGCTATTATTAAAGTTAGAGCGCAATGGAAATTACTTTTGTTTCTTTTATACAAATGTATTCATGGATATTCGGCATCTTTTTAAATAAAAGTCTATATATAAACAAAAAACGAACGTTATGAACGAATTATTTCATTTAAAACTTATTATATTATACATACATATTATTTACATTTTACTTTTAATTCAGCTTACACACAAAACATTTTGTTTATTTTTTAAGATGTTCTTCATGGAAATCTTCTCACAATAGATCACTTTAATATTTTTAAACAATCAATTTCATATATTCTAATGGATATAAATTATTTAAAACGATGAGTTTTCGAGTCAGTATATTAACTTCTGTTCAATATATTTTATTGATTACTAGCAAGGTGACCGGCGTTGCCATTAATCAATAATAAACAACTAATATTTCACACTTTTTTTTATTTTTATGATCATTGATTGGAATAAATTCCCTATGTTTCAATAAAATCAAATGATTGCCTGCTCTAACAGTGGATTCATCGCGATGCACATGGAGGAAGCTTCACAAGCTTCCCATAGAGGCTAAGTTTACAATACACAGTAGTCTTTATTGCAGTGTAGAGAACCTATTGTTATTTTATAAAATTATTGTATATATAATGGCTTACATTAAAGTTTAAATGACAAAATCAATTAGCATGGTTCAATTCTTCTCTAAACAGAAACACACATATCGAACGCCGCTACAGTTGATTTTATATGCATGGAATTACTGTTTGTTTCGGTGATAAGGCCTTGGATTTTAGTTGAAAAGAAAGAATCAAGGACCGTTGTAAAACTGTGCACCTAACACAAATGTTCCTTTCGAATATGTCCATGTCATACCAAGCAGCACTAACTGTTGATTTTATATGTTAGACCTTTCGGTTTGTGTGATAATAAAACTTCTCAAGTACACGTGTATATGCTGTAGCTGGTGTTTACTTTAGTGAAACCGCCTGTTCATTTGTTCATCAGATTATTTCTATTATCGATTGGAGATAATTTTCAAAGACATTCCGTTAGAAACCTATCTAAGAACACTGCCAGACACATAATATACCTTCGTGTTATCTATATAATACTAAAGGTCTATGGATCTTGTATGTTTGCAATCAGATTTCCGGTTTTCAACATCCGGTTGCGCAGGCGTAAATAGCAACGTCTTCAATCCGTTATTCCAATTCCGGAATTTTTATATCGCTTTTAATACAAACAATTTCATTTAATTTGATCAAATAGTTTTTTGTTTTTTTTTAACGGCTAAAAACATTCAACTTCGTAAAGTCTGTCGCAGTTTCAAAAAAACTTCTCCCTTTTAAAAAAACAAAAGTAAACAAACAAGAAAAACACCACTCATTATTAATAGAAACAGCGGCGGTGAAAGAAAACACCTCTCACTTTCCCTCTAATAGCATTCAACACTCCTACTCCCTCTGTTTTCGTTACGTACGCGAGAAATCTTTAATTCATGTCATTATAAATAAATAATTTTATAAAATCAACCGTGATTTTTTTTTTTTAACGGCTAAAAACATTCAACTTCGTAAAGTCTGTCGCAGTTTCAAAAAAACTTCTCCCTTTTAAAAAACAACACTCATTATTAATAGAAACAGCGGCGGTGAAAGAAAACACCTCTCACTTTCAATCTCATAGATTTCAACACTCCTACTCCCTCTGTTTTCGTTACGTACGCGAGAAATAGTTACGTGTATGTGTGAGAGAGAGAAAAAGGGAGCGATGTAAAACTGGATAGTTAAGCGAAAGGAAAACATAAAAGTTTTCTTAAAACACTCAAATTGTACAAAAAATGTTGTAAATAGAAAAGTATTGTCTTAGTTTTAGTGACCTTATTATTAGCATATGAATACAATATTTATTTTCTGTACAATAAGTGCTTAAGCACCCGTGCTTTTCAGCGATACATATTCAATAAAATACATTGATTAATATAATTAATCTGGATATAAGAGAGTTAGAACCTGATAAGAAGTCTCAATTAAGCAAAAGGATAACAAAAGTGTTCTTTAAAAAAAATTAATGGTACAAAAAATGTAAATAGAAAAGAATTGTCTTAATTTTATTGACCTTATTATTAACATACAAATTAAATATTTTACACAATGGGTACTGAATGTTTGCTTAAATTAAATGAAAAAAGTTACATTTTATTTTCATTTTCTATTTAAAAAGCCATTATTAACATGTGGAGAGTGTTTTTTTATTATTCTGTACTTTCAACTAACAATTTCATTTAAAAGATGATATATCAAAATTTGAATTTAACTATAATAAGGATTATGATACCTGTTCAGTGCATATTTACCTATAAGTATGACAAACCACTTATAATTCAGTAACTGTAATTTAAAAAAAAATAACAGTTATAATAAACATAACGACTCATAGAAATCTATCTATATTCTTTTTTCATTTTAATATACTTTCATAGAAATGCTTCTGTTATGTAAAAAAAAAACTATTTTCTTTATGCCACAAGTGTCACGCTCATACATGAATTCCATAGCTAATATAACGTACTGACCCAACGGGTCACGGGTGGTCTAGTATTTTATAAAACTAGATCCAAAATGTTCGAGTCTATATGGATCGAACTTTCAGACAAATATACATACAGAAACGGATACTTCCAAACGCACAAATACAGAGACACGCAAATGTCTTTATTTATTTAGAATAAGAATGTCTTCTAAGTGTATCGAACAATGTGAACTGCATGGTAGGATAATACATTGACTTTTCTTTTTAAATCATGTTTGAACATTTAGTGGCATAGTTGATTGAAAAGTGGCTATTCTCAGTCAACTAAAAATTAAAAAAAATATGTTAATATTCCATGTTTACGGGTGTGATAGCGATTTTTCTCCCTCTGTAACAAAGTAAGAAAAAAGTAAACATAATTAGTTTGACATACGTTCTGTAACAAAACGTACAGCATCATCAATAAAAGAAATATATCTATTATATTAAAACTTGTTGCGTCTCTTACGCTCATTTCAAGATTTTGTAAAAGGCGGTTTTACGTATTTGTTTTCAGATAAAATGTATACAGACACATGCTCGTATAAGCATTTCTGTATCGGACACTAACACAGTTATATAAAATTAAATTATAAGTACTTTTGTCTTTATTATCTTGATTAGTAGGACAGAGTAACTCTACAATTGATACAATCTCAGTTTTAGGCACAGAATAATTTAAACTAAAGCAGATATCTTATAGTGGGCGTATGTCTAATAGTTTATATTTTATCTTTTGACACTTCCCAGATAGTTTTTTTCTTAATAGTCTTAATCAAAGTACAAACGAACCATTTAAGGATAGTATGCAATTTCTCCTAAAGAAAATGTAAATCTCCTTGTACTTAAATCTATATTTTGTTTACAGAACGTCTTTATGTTTCGAGAGCTATTATTTTTAATCATCCAGAGGGAGATGCATTCTTCTCGGAGTGTTTTCCCGTCCTGATACAAGTATACTTTAATTTATGGTTTCTGGATAACCATGGTTGACTGTACGCGTAATTGTTACTGATGTTGATAAAATCTGTAATATTTTTCTATATGGTAAAATAATACTACGAATTCTCGTTATATTAAAGAGGTCTCAAGCATCAGTTATGAATAATGTATTTCTTCTCTGCCATAAGGCTATTATTTTTATTCATTGTAATATTTGTAAGTATTGCTTCATTAGATGTGTGGGTATGATTTCACTCCATACGTAATTCTTACTACCTCGGGATAAGATCTCCAAGTTGTATATTTGTTCCGTTACTTGTCGTCATATATATTAATCTAATGTGTTGGATACAATAATGGATGTTCTCTTTGGTTATGTCAGATTGACAATGTCTTGAAAGGTTGAAACTTATTTTTGCAGATGCTCATCTCCTTTTAAAAGTTTAATATATAATAACCATCAAATACTCTTACAGCACTCTTTTCAAAATTGTTTCGTTTGGAAAAAGACTGCATTCTATTCTAGAATTTTTGGATTTCGGGTGTTAGATATAGCTTAACAGCCTTTACATATGTAACTTTTGGGGGGGGATTTCTTAAAATATTAATGTATTCAGATACTATTCGTTATCATAGATTACAAAGTATGGCATAAGGGTCTACTTCACAAGATTTCCAGCTACGGTATAACTGGAAATGTTTTCTCAATCATTAACTCATTTCTCTCCGATAGGCTCATAAGAGTAGTGGTAGATGGACAAAAATCGGCGGCCTGCAATATAAATGCTGGAGTCCCTCAGGGGTCAATCCTGGGCCCAACTCTCTTCCTGATCTACATCAATGACCTCCTTAAACACATACTTAAATCATTCGTTGACATCTATGCTGATGACACGACCATCTACGGCAACACATCAAAGGCTGTAAATGACGAAGTTCTCTCTGATTCTCTCTCCTCTGATCTCGAGCGCGTGGTTCAGTGGGGGAAGATGTGGCTATTTACCTTTAAGGCATCCAAAACCAAACTCCTATCCTTACATCATCAACGCTCTGATCCCCAGCTGGCATCAATTGTGATGGATTGCTCTCGTCTGGGTGAGGCCCCGTGTTTTGACAAGCTTCTCGGTTTGACCTTTACTCCTGAGCTGAAATGGAACACGTACATCAAGTCTGTTGCCAAGGTCGCTGGAAAGATGGTGGGATCCTTCTACCGCTCCAGAAGATATCTCACTACTGATGCAATTCTCTATCTATATAAAAGCCAAGTACGGCCAAGGATGGAATACTGTAGCCATATCTGGGCAGGAGCTGCCATAAACAGCTTATCATGCCTTGACAGAGTACAAAATAGACTTCGTTGTTTAGTGGGGGATGCCCTTTTCTCTACCCTGCAACCCCTCTCCCACAGAAGAGACGTTGCGAGCGTATCCTTGTTTTATCGTTATTTTCGTGGCAGGTGCTCTTCTGAACTCCAATCTCTGGTCCCCCCTCGCGAATCTTTCACGAAAAACACCCGTCTAGCTGAATCCACTGTGAAAAATTTCCCTCACTCTATATCTGTGCCTAAATCAAAACGCGGATTTCATGAACAAAGCTTCTTTCTTAGAACTGCACGCCTGTGGAACTCTGTTCCGTCTGCCTGCTTCCCTCCTGACTACAACTTGGATGTCTTCAAGTCTAATATTTACAAATTCCTAATGAACCGCCCCCTTAAGTAAACACTTCATCAAATCTCCTCACTAACGTAATGTACTTGCAATAACCCTTATCCCTGAGTGGCTTCCGGGCCTTGATAAGTGGTGATCACTGTTTAAAAAAAAACAAAAAAAAACTTACCTTTGTATTAGGCGTTCAAACAGGTTGATATAAACCTAGCAAAGCAGGGTATAGCAAGTAATACAGAGATACTAGCAGGATGTACGTGCGGCGTTGCCCGATCCTATAAATCGCTATAGACAGACACTATTCTATTAAAAGTATTTGATGAAATCACCTTTTTCTTCACCATATTCCCTCTGCTTCACTTTTGTTATCAAGTAAGTATTTTGATTTATTTGAAGCTTAATCAAATACTTTTGCATGCCAAATAAAGTTCCCGCATTTTGCTAATTCCTTCCCACTGATGAGAAGGAAAACAATTTTTTGAAACTCCGCAGATTAAGGATAATCCACTTATTAAGTGTTTCCTTTTCAGATTAAATATGGGTTTAACTCTTTTTCAAAGTTTGTTTTAACATGTTTTAATAAATATTTGCTCTTATTATAAACTGTATCTCCTATTTTGTTTTATCGAGCATATACATCTGTTTGAGACTACTTTAAAAATATGAGTTCTTTAATATTAATAATATACTTCATTTTTACCATCTTGGATCATTTTGGTAAATTTAATTGTAATTTTTATTTTTATTTCATATATATATATATATGCATATACATATACATATATATACATATATAAAATGTTTCTTTGCTTATATATATATATATATATGTATATATATATATATATATATATATATATATATATACTAGCAAAAGTACTCGTCGTTGACTGAGTTTAAAAACGGCCCAGAGAAATGGACTCTGATTTATGAAAGTATCATAGGTTATGAAAAGGAACGGTCGAAAATTTGGGTTGAATTTTTGGGTATCAAAACCAAAGCAAAATATGATGAAAGTAAAAATAAAATAGATAAACCCCATAATTTATTATACCATACCTTTTTACACTGAAACACTTATCACAATATTCTGTGGATCTATATATAAAAAAAAAAAAAACTTGTAAAATTTTGTGACATGTTTCCATTCTATGGAGGTCAGTTGCGAACGAACACCCCATAAGTATATTATACCCTATTTCTTCAAGCTGAAACATAATTATCAAACTATACTTACGCAGATAGATATGAACATTCTTTATTAAAGTGTGCGCCTATTTCCATTCTATGGAGGTCAGACGCGAGCGGGGACCCCACAATTTTATTATACCATCATATCGAAGTTGAAACAAAATCTGTTCACGTAACAGAAGTAAATCGATTAATTTCAGAGCATTTAGATATATAAATTTTTAGCTGGAATTGCTTAATTTAAGCCTTTTTTTCTTAAAGAAGTGTCTATTCTTAGTCAACTAACAATTTAAAAAAATGCTGTTAATATTCCAGGTTTACAAATGTGATAGCGATTTTCCCCATCTGTATCTAGTAAGAAAAAAGTAAATATAATTAGTTTGCCTTACGTTCTGTAGTAAACAGTACAGCATCATCAATAAAAGAAATATATCTATTATATTAAAACTTGTTGTGTCTCTTACGCTCATTTCAAGATTTTGTAAAAGGCGGTTTGACGTATTTGTTTTCAGATAAAATGTATACAGACACACGCTCGTATAAGAATTTATTTATCGGACACTAACACAGTTTTATATATTTATAAATCATAAGTAATTTTCTCTTTAGCATCTCGATTAGTAGCGTAGAGTAACTCTACAAATGATAAAATCTCAGTTCTAGGCACAGAATAATTTAAACTAAAGCAGCTATCTTATAGTGGGCGTATATCAAATAGCTTATATTTTATCTTTTGACACTGCCCAGATAGGTTTTCGCTTAATAGTTTTAATCAAAGTACAAACGAACCATTTAAGCATAGTATGCAATTTCTCCTAAAGAAAATGTAAATCTCCTTATACTTAAATCTATATTTTGTTTACAGAACGTATTTATGTTTTTTTTTTTTTTTTACAAGGGTGTCACCACTTATCAAGGCCCAGAGGCCACTCGAGGATAAGGGTTAATAGGTATACTTAGTCATTGTGATTTTAGCATAGTAAACAGTGGGAATTTTGTAACTTGGATTACTTAGGGGGACGATTCAATTAGAACTTGCTCACATTGGACATTTTCTTTTTTTTTCATAGTTATCAACTCATTATCATAGCCAAGAGGCCACTCAAGGATAAGGGTTAAAGAGTGTACAGTAGAAATTGGACAATATAATAATCATTAGTAATGAAAATTTGTTAAATTTGATAACTTATATGGAACGGCTCATCAAGAACTTATTTACGTTAGACTTGAACACAACCATATTGTAGTCAGCCGGAAAGCAGGAAAACGGAAGACAATTCCACAGGCGTGCAGTTCTAATAAAAAAGCTTTGTTCATGGAATCTACGTTTAGGTTTAGGCACAGATAAAGAGTGGGGGGAATTATTGATAGTGTTTACAGCTAGACGAGTGTTTCTTGTGAAAGTTTTGCGAGGGGGGACCATAGATTTAAGCGATAGTTTAAAAAAATGTGTATCAAGATACAGTACAGTTTATAATACACAGGCATATAATCAAATGACATTATTATTATTATAACCGTTATCCGGGCAAATACAGTAATCAGTGGCCAGAAAACAGTATTTCTACATTATGATCCGAATGAATTTTATAAATATATAAGGACCAATTGATGCGGTTGCCGTCAGATACGATTCATTCAGAGGTTTACACTGGGATTTGAATATATTTGAACAAAAACAGGGCGAACGTATGTTAACAAAAAATAACATAAAAACACTATTCGTTTGTTTTTTTTAAACATTATGTGTGTATATATCAATTAATGGACAACACTAGAATCTACGATAAAATGTTAAAAAAAATAAATGTGTGCGTGCATGTCTGTGCGTGTAGACAATCCAAACAAACATCGTGGCCTACCACCCCGTCTTTTAACTAAAACCATAATAAATTTATGAGTCCAGCCTTTGTGTGAGAAGATTACATTTCGAGTATCGTCTCCATCTGTTTATTATTCCCCACATGTATATGAACACGCGTATAAACGTGTGTGTTCGTATCCTCTGTGTGGTCGCGTACGTGAAGAAGCATATTTGGTAATATGCGGGTGTACATACATGTATGTTTACATGTGAGTGTGTTCTTGGGTGTCCAATTAAACGCTTTATACTGTACTTGTTTTTGAATAGAGGCCACAAAACTTACTGACCATTCCAAGTAAAAAATGCTGGAAGAGTAATATTCAGATAAATCTTAATCTTCTTGGCTATACGAGGGGGGTAATAAGTAATGCCCTTTACGAACTTCCAGTTGTCTTATCCAGCTGAAATGTTGCATGTGCAATGATTTTTATCTCTACGGGTTATATGACAAATTACAGCACTCAACTAATTGTGGTTTCTGTTTTACAGGTGGTTGAACTGAGTCAAGTGTGAAATGGAGCCTGTTGAATATCGAACAGTGATCCGGATTTTGTATTGTAAGGACGCACACAACAGGATACTTTTGATGAAATTAAAGTAGCTTATGGTGATAATGCCCCATCATATGCCCTTGTAAAACGCTGGCATCCTGAATGAAACATGGCTGGAAGTCGGTGAAAACAGCAATAAGACATGGTCGCCCCCCCGTGTGCTATTTATGAGCCATCTGTTCGTCAAGTGTAGGCTGCCATTTTGGAAGATCGGTTCATTACTATTCACCAAATAGCCCAAGATATAAAGATTAGTAAAGCGGCTGTGGAAGCTATCATTGATGATAATTTACATACGCACAAGCCGCCTTCCAGAGGGATTTCCAAGTTGCTCATACCATTCCAGAAGGGAGAACGCATCGAGTTCTCGAGGATGAATTTGGAGATGCACCAAGAAGATGAGTCCAAGTTTTTCAAAAGACTGATTACACAGGATGAAACCTGGGCCCATCACTATGATCCAGAGACCAAAGCCCAGTGCATGCACTGGAAGCACTTGGACTCACGACCTCCAAAGAAGGCAAGGGTGCAGCCTTCCGCTGGCAAGGTCATGCTCATTGTCTGGGACGGAGTAGCGATGACAGATTTCCTGGCAATTGGTACCACAATATCAGGAGTCAATTATGCTTCACTTTTGAGGAAATTAAGGGAAGCTATCAAAATGAAGAGGCGGGGCAAGATCAGCAAAAATACGCTCCTCCTGCAGGGCAACGCTCCGGTCGACAACTCGCTTGTCGCCAGATCAGAAGCACGGACGTGTCGTTATGAAATCCTCAACCATCCTACCTATTTTCCTTACCTTGCACCCTCTGATTTTCACCTCTTCCCAGCCATGTTGTTTCTGAAAGGAAAGCGTTTCCCAAATGATGCAGTGGTCATTTCTGAAGTCACCTCGTGGTTGGAGGACCAAACTGGGGTGTTCTACAAAAACGGTTTCCGGAGCTGCATCAAACGATGGGAGAAATGCATAACTCTGGGTGGTTCTTATGTAGAGAAAAACTAATAACTATGCCAAATTTCGTTGCTCTACTGCTATGGAAAGTGTGTCAGGGACATTAATTATTGCAGGCCCTTATTATGTTGTATAGAGATTTATCAACATTTTAGAAAAAAAAACATTGTAAGAAATATTAGTAATTAACTATTCCTACTTTGCTATGCGATTCATGTGATAGATTAAACTGACCATTTGAAATTAAATAACATTCAAATTAAACCGTGCGAAAATATATAGGAAAAATTAATAAAAATCGATAGAGTTATTAAAAAAAAATGCTTATATATATGTATATATATATATATATATATATATATATATATATATATATATATATATATAACTATCTTTCTAGTGTACAACAATGTAATCTGCTAAATAAATGACATGATGCTAAATAATCAAACCCACTACGTGTATGTATGCAGGAGCACGAAACATTTAATCAGGTATGAATAGAGCATTCACTGCATAATAAAACTTGTTAGACTACCGATATAAACAGAAAAAAAGACATCAGCATTGTAAAAGGCAGGGCTATTCAATGAAGTTGAAATTGTCTGAAACTAATATAGAATAAATTGTGAATCGGAAAATATGTTTCTTGAATAAGTTGCATTGGAAAGCGAATAAACAGACAAATACACTGCAAAATAAGAAATAGAAAGAGGAAGACGCCGCTCTTAAAAAGACGCACATATAATCACGCTCGGATTATTTATGCTATGATATGTAAATGGATGAATATATTTAAACACCTCATTTAATTATATTCATAAATATTTTTATTACTTATAAGCGAAGAGTACACAAATCTAAGGAGTAGTTGTAATATACTGAGCTAGGTAATGAACAGTAACATTTAAAATAATTTTTATTCGATATATATATATATATATATATATATATATATATATATATATAGATAGATATATAGATAGATATACTAGCAGGGGTTACCCGGCGTTGCCTGGGTGATCGGCCCCCTTCCCACTCCGAGAATTAACAAAACACGTCACCCCTCTGGGTTTTCATGCTTGGTGCCAGCCTCCCCCCTTCAGCAAGATAATCCCCAACCCCACCTTACGGGAGGAGGGTGCCTGGAGGCTTCTCCCACCCCAATGGAAAAAGGTCACCTCCTCCTGGCCTCTTCACCCCCCACCCTTGGGGGGAACCGGCTCCCTCCTTTGGGGGGAGAAACTGACAAGCTCACCCCTTTCGGGTGAGAAAATGCCAGGCTTCCACTTTTGGTGGGGGGATGGTGGCCAGCTCCCCCTGCTTGCCCGTTGGTGGGTGGAGGATGGGACGCCCTTCCGTTAGGAACCCACCCTTGGAGGGAGGTGGAAGGAAAGGGTATATCCCCTCCCCGCTTCGGATAGGATTTAATAAACAAATAGAATTAAAAAAAAGTAGAATCGATCAGGATCGAACACGCAAACTAACGGTTAACAGTTTAGTATGCATAACCGAATTACTCTCTTACCTTTAATAAATAAAAAAATAAATAAAAAATGTAGTAAAAGAAAGTATAAGCAAATGAATGAATAAACGGGAACATACCAAAGTGATAAAATGAGAAAACGTGTGTTTATTATGGTGTGAAAGTCAGTGGGCTTGGTTGCCATAACAACGTTACGTACACAAGGACGGTAGTGAACGTGTGCATGTGTGCGTGTGTGCGCGTGTGCTGGGTAGTAGTACTAATACTCTGTCCTTTGGAGGACAGCGTTTGTTTTCGTGTTGTGTGCACGTGTGTGCGGCTAGCGCCAGAATGGCGGACGTGGTGTTGGAGGTTGGAGTGTAATGGCTGGTGTAAGATTCGTAATATTGTAATTTGTAAATGGCAAGTTAGGGAAAAAAGAGACCCTTCCAAGATGGACAATAAATTAGGGCATAATATTTTATGGTGAATTTAAGAACGTAGGAACAATAGTTTTTTAGGAGATTGATTATTGGATTAACCAATCAGAAACCGTATGTGGCACACACATCTCTTTATATATATATATATATATATATATATATATATATATATATATATATATATATATGTATATATATATATATATGTATATATATATATATATATATATATATATATATATATATATATATATATATATATATATAAAACGAATGATATGGGAAAAATTTTATGCGATGTGTCGAAAGATACCAGAGCAAAAAAAAATAAACAAAGCATAAAAAAGGAAAAAAACAGATTTGATATTCCCGAAGCGATTTTCAACCGACTCTCTTCAGGGGAATCGTCGGATTTTGCACGTGTTTCTTTTTCATTAAAAGGCTGAGTTCTTTCTCCGTTGCTCTAGTAGCTGTGCATTTTGTTCAGTAAAACTTTATATATATATATATATATATATATATATATATATATATATATATATATATATATATATATATATATATAAGGGAAAATGTATATATGTATGTGTGTATGTTTGTGTGTCTGCTAAAAAAATTTAACAGACCGAACAAAAGTTCACAGATTTGGTCTCATATGAATGCCTCATCCCTCTCCCGACACATATCGAAAAATTGGCCAAAAAGCTTAATTTTTTCACCCTGAAATCAATACTTTTGTAAAGGAGTTGTCACCAAACACCCTCATCTCATGACGAATTCGCTTCTATGCATGCGACATACGACGTCGTTACCTGATTTAGTTTAAAGATAAAAAAATAGCCAATTTCGTGTACGTTATTTTAGGCCAGTAGGTCAGAGAGTGAAGCAGAGTTATTTAAGCTATTTTTCACGTAACGCTCTTTTTTCTGTTTTTTTTCTTTTTACTTCGCATACTCTTAGGTTTTCATTAACCCCCCCGACCACACACACCCAAAAACACCCGGGCAACGCCGGGTACCCACCGATTTTTAAAATGTTAATATTGAAAAGGCTTATTGATGCCATTTTAAAGTGCTTTTTTTTGGGGGGGGTATTTTTCAGATTTTTTTAAGTTTTAATGTTCATTTTTCTGCTTTTTTTGTTTTTGTTTTTCCGATTTTTACATTTAACATCATTCGTTTGCCTTACATTAGTATTTTTGTGGTTTTTTTTCGATTTTTTAATTTTTTTTTTAATATTCAAAAATAATTACTTCGCTTTTATTTCAGATTTTTTTAAAGTAGTTTTAACGTTCGTTTTTCGAATTTAAGCAGATAATAGAGGAATTGCCAACACCAAAGTACTACATACAAAATGCTGGTGAATTTTCACTGGTGGTATATATATATATATATATATATATATATATATATATATATATATATATATATATTAACCATTACGAAAGTTCCATGATTTTAAACACACGCTATCAAACAATTGTATAGAAAAAGAAACATGTTTTTTTAATTAACACTTAATAAGCATTATCAGGCTACAAAAATTTAACGGAAATGTGCCACACATGAAAATGGTTGCAATTACACGGGAAGCATATGAAAATAAAAAGCCGTATAAATGCTTTTGAACATGAAAATTTGAAATCTAATTGTTGCATCATAAGGAGCAGTTCAAGATACATATGATACAACATAATAACTATCGATTCTGACCATTTTTACGCGATTTTATTAACAAAAGGGTAGTATCTGTTCTTCAGATGCTGCACTTCAATTTCTTGTTTTCTGTCAGTGGAGAAGAAATGCTTCACGACTGAGAAAATTGTTGTTATTGTTCCTTTTCTCCACGTTAAAAAAACGGTCCTGGTGTCTAACTGTGTCCCGTGGGGAGGCATTGTAAATAGGTACAATCATATTACATATTTATGTATTTCTTCTCTGTCAATTTAGTCGCAACCGTATTGTTCTCTACAGCACGTGGTCGCACTTATGTTTCTCTTTTATCTAGTAGGGTTACAGTGCGTCTATCTCTATTTTTTATAGGCGGGTTGTTCCGTTTCTATAATGATTTTCTAGTTGTTTTGTTTCCGACGTAGCCATTTTATTTTACATGATCGTTTTGTGCACAAATAACATCATCTATGTACTGGAGTTTTTTTTATTCTTAGCCATATTATGTTTTGTAAAATACTTCCTATTATCAATGGTTTATATGTTCACGTAAGTCTCATTCCTATAGTGTGTACGATTATACTGCCCTAGTTTACCGATGAAGATGTCTGCCTGCTAAGCCTTTGATTTGAACTGTGCATTATATTGATGGTAGTGTTGATTATAGTTGTACTAATTTTTTTAAGTTACATTAAAGAAGAATAAAAAAAAATTATAATGTAAATATTTGTATAATTTAATATTAAAACTATTCGTAATATATATATATATATATATATATAATCTAGTATTCTTAATTTATATCAAATAGATTGCTAAATATCATAGTAATTTATTCATAAATGTGTACGATGCAAAATAGGAATGGGAAATGTAATTGTTTTTGCTTCAACCTTATGTCACCTGTTTAAATTAAGCACATTTATATGTAAAACTAGGTATACTACTACCGATACTATTGTCGGCATTATTGTTATACCTACTATACTTACTTCTAACATTAATCACAATAATTATAAAATCAGATGAGATGCAACGTATCAACAGAAATAGAGAACACATTTAGTTATACAGAGCAGAATTAGTTTGCAAATCAATTACAGGGAATTGCATATTTTGATAACACCCTGTATCGTGCAGAACACTTCAAAATTTATAATTATGTAAACGTAATCGTCGCATGTTCTGTCGATTCCAGAAGATAATTAGTTCTAAACATGCCATACATATTCTAATTGGACGAAAATAATTAGCAACAGGAAATAACTTTCAGATAAGAACGTGCGTAGATTAAACCCAGACTAAGTATGATAAATCAACTAAAGTTGAGAGTAAATCGTTTAACTTGATGCCCTTTTTCCTTTCAAGTAATTTGAGAGTCATTAAAATTCACTAGATAGAAGTAACACATTCTAAGCTCTTAGATTTTTGGAAGTAGACAAACAATTGAAGCACATATATGGATATATACACTGAGAAGTGAACTTATGTATTTTTAAACGGAATCTCCCATGCATATAAATAGATCAAAGTGTAGATAGTTGCCATTTACAAACTATAGCAAACTCTGTCACCAATTTTGGGCCTAGACACTTGAAATTTTTAATGTAGGTTAATGGGCATGGTAAAAATTGTTAATTCGATTTGAGTCCAAAACAATAAATATAAAGGGGGGAAAATTGAAGTCAAAGTAACAAAAAATCACGCCTGTGGTCCGTACCAACTTTTCTCTATGGTAATTACGGAACCTTCTTATTAAGAAAGGCATTACCGTACAGGTTCACACTTTGTAATATATATACATATGCATATAACATAATAAACAGTACATAGGGAGCGGGCAAAGTCAAGCAGAACTGTTGGTATGTATGTATATTTGTTTTCTTCACATGTTCTGATTTTATTTCGAATCAAGATTATGCATCTAACTTATATAAAATATGCATATATATATATATATATATCAAAATCACATATATAAAATATGCATATATATATATATATATATATATATATATATATATATATATCAAAATCACAAACTCATAATATGAAATAATCGATAGAAGTTCATTCTCTGATAATACATACGAAATCTTCTTGGGCTATTATATATTTAACCGTATTTTACTACCGGTCTAATCCTGAAATCAACTCTATCTTAGACACATTTGCAGTTAAAACAAAGAGCTACAATAATACCAGTGTGCCTGAATTTACGCAGGTAATCCAGGAATGGCCAACACCAAAGTACTACATATAAAATACTGTGGAATCTTTACTGGTGTTATATATATATATATATATATATATATATATATATATATATATATATATATATATATATATATATATGTATATATATATATATATATATATATATATATATATATATATATATATATATATTAACCATTACGAAAGTCCCATGATTTTAAACAAACGCTATCAAATAATTGTCTAGAGAAATAAACATTTTTTTTTTAATTAACACTTAATAAGCATTATCAGGCTACAAAAAATAAACGGAAACATGCCAAACATGAAAATGGTTGAAATTACACGGGAAGCGGAGTAAAATAAAAAAGCTCTATCAATGAGATGTTTGAAATCTAATTGTTGCATGATAAGGAGCAGCTCCAGATGCATATGATACAACATAATAATCTTCGATTCTGACCATTTTTACGAGATTTTATTAACAAAACAAGATTTTTATTAGACCGTGTCAGTAAATATGATTATGACTATATATATATATATATATATATATATATATATATATACATATATATATATATATATTTATATATATATATATATATATATATATATATATATATATATATATATATATATATGGGTGTGTGTGTGGTTTGATGTGTGTGTATGTTTGCGTAAATTGTACTAGTTAATAGACTAACATGTGTGTGGTTTGTTTGCTCATCCTTTCCGAATCTTGAGTTTGAATATATCGTACTGATGAGCCTAAATTACGTCGACACTCGAATATTGATTTTCTGATAAGGTTAATTCCATGGTTATTGCGTGTTGCTTCGTAACTTTGATGTGGTAAAAATTTATATATATATATATATATATATATATATATATATATATATATATATACATATATAAATACATATATATATATCTATATATATATCTATATATAGGTTATTATATATATATATATATATATATATATATATATATATATATATATATATATATATACTCACACACATTTATGATAAGATACTATTGTCAAAACCCTCGATTCATGTGGACGCGTACATATGTTTATATTTTTCCAATTATACGTTCATACTATTTTACACAGGCGAGGGCGTGTAAAATAGTAAGCAACACTCACAAAAAGAGTTGGCGCTCATCTGTGTTGTTTTAATTCATGTATATAATTTCGATGTTTTGAAGTATAGCATAAAGTTATAAAATCCCCTATCAACATAAGTACATATATTCACTTCGTAAAGTTTTACTCGCTTTTTCCTAACAAAACAGGGAACTTTTAAACGGAAAATGAAAACAAAGACTTCATATACATTATGCACAGCTCGAAACACTTTTTGCCGGGAATGAATAGAAAAATTAATATTTATGAGACTATGACAATGATGTTCTGAATGATTTCACAAAAACGGATTAGAATTATTCAAATTGAGAATCATTTTCGTCTGCTCGATTGATTGTGTTTACAGAAAAAATAACTGAGAACCCAAGAATATATATTATTTTCCTCAGATGAATTAAATCATATCTTTTGAAATCTGACAGTTTTAAAAACAACTTCTCTTCTTGAGCAAAACTCTCACCTTATTTTCGACTGGGATGACCCAGAGGCGTAAAGACCCTATGATACAAACGGTACACTGACTGTTTCTGGTTTTTGATCAGACTTTTGAAAACTATATTGGATTAAGAGTACTTGACGTTGTTTTATATTTCGAGTTAGTTACGGTTTATTAAACACTGCTTACGTAGCAATGTTTCTAGTTATTAATAAAAAATGTTGTCTTTAAAATAAAATCTTTATTTTTTTAGTTAGTACTTAAGAAAATCCCATTTTCAATGTAATACATATTTTCATTTTGTTCTTCTTAACTTTTTATATAGCTTCTCGAAAATGATATCCTCTAAAATACAACATTTCAAATGTTCGATCATGGTGAATACAATTCTAAGAGTAATATTTAGTGCTATGAGTATTTAGAGTAAGTGCGTTTTTTAAATTATAATTTGTTATTAAAATGTTAAAATAATTTTTTCGTAGTAATATTTTAATATATGCACTATATAAATTAGCATGGACACATTTTTTTCTACACGGATGAAATCAGGACTCATCTAACAATTAAAAACAATATAATTCATAAAAAAAACATCTATATACAAACGTTGAATAACAAACACATATTTTACTGGTTCTGTACAAAAACAGGAATATACGTAATATATCTGCCTTTATAAAGACAATTATGATTGAACTCTGCAATCTTACTAATACGATGTTTGCGTGTATCTCTCTCTCTCTCTTTGTATATATATATATATATATATATATATATATATATATATATATATATATATATATATATATATATATATATAAATCTTGGCTCGATACTTATAATTAAAACGATATTTCTACATTGCCAAAATTGAACTTTTCAGAAAATTTCCTTTAGGTTGAGGAGTGTTTTTATGTCATTAAAATAAATTAAAATTGCAATGTATAAAATTAAATAAAATTAACATAATTTTGTAAGTCGATTCTGTGAGACTCTTCGATATAACAGAACTTCCGTTTCAACGATCTCAAATAAAAAGATTTCATTTTTCTGTTTAACCGATAAGTTAAAAAAATACCCTGTTTAAAAAATTTTAATTTATTTGTTTATTTTCCCAATTATTTTATTTTATCTTAAGCATTTTCGCCCATCAAACATTGCGTTTTAATTATTTAGTTTCTTAAGCGGTATCAAACGACATCTCTATTTCCAAGAATCACATTTTTTAATTTGAATGTATTTTGTTTGTTTGTTACGTAAATACGTTAAAAAAATACACCAAAAAAGTTTGTTTAACATTTACTATACTAAAATAAAAGAAAGTTGCTGTTTAGTTTTTACGATTTGAACCAGCGTATTATAAACACCCTAACCTTCAAATGTTTAAAACGGCTTTCGGATAAAATACCCTGAAACCTTTAAAGCAGTTCGTAACATAGGCAGTTTAGGAGGGGTGTTTATTCCGAAAGCAGTTTTTTACATAGGGGAGTTGGGAGGGTATAATACGCTGGAGCATATCGTAAAAATTAAGAAGTTGATATTATTTATTGCAAAAATTACAAAAAATTATTTATTTGGCAAAAAAGCGCATTTTCTAAAAATATTTAAAAGAAATACAAATGAACGGCAGCTGTGTTGGTTTTGTTTGTCTTTTCTGTTTTTCTGTTGATGTTTCTACATTTAAAATGTTACTTTACTTTTCCTAGCGTTAAGCCGAGCTGAACGCTGAGAAAATAATTACACAAAACTTAACATTTTATTCATTGTGGATTTATTCAAACACTTCTCTTGAAAATAAATATTGAAAATAAAATGGCATGTGTATACTAATGTTATCGTGTTATTTTTAAACTGGCATTTTCACGTTAAATTCAAGTTTTATATTATTTTTTTAATTAAATTGTAAGGTGAACGTACTGCTCACCCGGTATGTTTCTAATGTGTGGACAATCTAGTTCCCGACTAAAAAAAATAGTAACAAAAATAAAAACTGTTTCAGTCTTGAATGATTTCTCCCCTACTGATCAAGGAAAAAAACGGTGAAGTGTAGTTCAGCTTCTGTTTCTCTCCCCTCTCCCTACTCTTTTCTTAATATCTCTCTCCATCCCTCTCTTTCTCTCTATCCCTCTCTTTCTCTCTCTCCCTCTCTTACTCTATAGTTCTCTTTATATTACCCTCTTAATCTCTCTGTGAGCAACGTTTTCTCTCTAACTACCTTTATCTCTCTCCCCTTCTCTCCTTTCCTCTGTCTCGCTCCCTCTCTGTTAACTCTCTCTGTCTATCTCTCTATCCTTCTATCTCTCACTATGTCCCTCTCTTTCTCTATTTCCCTCTAAATTATTCTTTTCTTTATATCTACCTCTCTACGTCTCCATCTATAATCCCTCCTCCTATTTTAGTCTCCTAAATTAATCACAGTGAATAAGTCATTGTCTAAAAAAATGGGTAAATCCTATTTTATTCACCTAATTTACTTAATGTGGGAATATAAGTTATTTGGAAATTAGTGTTACCTTGAAGAACACCAGGTGTAACTGGTAAAACTTTTCTAATTAAATTAATTGTGGCAGCCATTCGGTGAAAAATGACATAACCTTAGCCGTTGTTGCATGCGGCATACATCCGACCTTGCTACCAAGTAGGATAATTTTTATTCAACTTTGAAACGTACACATTTGCAAGTTCTGCATCTCCCAAACCTACAGTATTGTGAATAATTATTGCAGAAATTCAAATTATTTTTGAAATGAATGCACAATGCTACGCACAAAAATCACTAGAGTCTCTTAGTCGATCCTTGCAAGATTGGCGTGGCAATGTTAGACGATTTGGGAATGCAGTAATATTGCTTGCAGGAGATTTCAGACAAATGTTACCTGTAATTTCTCAGTAAACACCAGCTGATGAAATAAATACTAGCGTCAAATACTCTACTCTGTGGTGCCATGTGAAGACATTAAAATCAACTTAAAATGTGCGTGTCTAGTTGCAGAGTGCTCGATCCGCACAGAAATTTTTGCATCATTCGTGAGAAATTGGGTACTGAAAAATGCCAGCTTTTCCGAGTTAAGGGCGAAAGTCTTTGACTCTTAAGTTCTCTAATGGCATTACACCAACAGAAAAGTTTGTTTAAAAGGTTTGTGCATGTATTAAAATTGATTATACGAAGTCAACTTGACTGAGTGAACGAGCTATACTTGCAGCTGAACACAAAAACGCCCATGAGCAACGCTATTACTTAACGTAAAATTCCAAGCGAAGTCGTACAATACACACCCAGCGATACTGTTGCGGAGGAGATAAAGTGGTTAATTACCAGCAGCTATATTTGAGAGATATGCCACCGCATGAACTGCAATAGAAAATTGGCGTACTAATTATCACGTTTTGAATTATAAACCGATACAATTTTACAATGACCCATAGCTTGTAGTAACATAGTAAACACACAATATCATAGAAACAAAAATCTTAACAGTACCTTTCACAAGTGACTATATCTTTATTTTAAGCTTTCCTATAATTCCACCGGATATACATTACACTTAAGGAAATTGCACTTTCCAATTTTTTGTCGTTTGAAATTACCATCAACGAATTACGGGGAAGAATCATTACAACTGTGTGGTTTGCAGTTATATACTGACTATTTTGTCACACGTACAATATTATATATATATACATATATATATATATATATATATATATATATATATATATATATATATATATAAATATATATATATATATATATAACTTTCATTCCTAAAAATGCCCACGCAATGAACTATAAAATGCTTAAATATACGTTCATTGGACGAAAAATAATCTCTAGATTTTCTTAAGCTTTCTCCTTTCTTAAGTAAAATAATAATATCACGCCCTGTTAAAATTTTTATGCGACCCCTATATATATATATATATATATATATATATATACATATATATATATATATATATATGTAAGGTCATGTAATATGCTATTGGTACCATGTAACCAATTACTACCTGCCTCATGGTCGGGGCAGCGGCGACTAAACTGATTCCCCCACCAGATGTGTTTGGTGAGGAGGGTTGCTAATCATCCTGACGGATTAAAAACAAGACCTTCCGAAGGGCGAATGAACTTTTTTGGGGGTCAACTGCCAACTAGTACCGTGTGTGTTTGTGTGCATGCATGTGTGTTGGGGTGGAAAGGGCTCCCGTAAGCCGTGGTGAAGGCAACCTTTCTAGGAGAAGCAACTTTCTGATTAAAAAAAAAACACACATAAAGTGGGAGACCAGTACCCGCATTAAGCTGGTATGCAGTTTAATAGTTGCTGGCTATCTTGCTTTAGCTTGTTGCTGGATCTTACCATTTTGAACCGAGAGAGAGAATTATCTGTCGTACAAAGCTTATAATCTGTAGCATCATCTGTGTATAGATACTCCCTCAGGCATTTGTCTAGTAAAATGGTACTGTGGCGATGGAAGTCATTTTTGGGCTCATTGATTTTCAGTATGCGTATATATATGTGTATATGTGTATACATATATATATATATATATATATATATATACATGCAGATATATATATATACTTTATTTTTTTCAATCATATATATATATAAATATATATATATATATATATATATATATATATATATATATATATATATATATATATATATATATATATAATGTCAAACGTTGTATTTCATGTTTGTTTTATACACTTTTTCTGCAGCTAGTTTATCTCTTGGTTCTTTGTAAACTTTTTCTGCAGTTATTTTTGCTCATCTGGAGAACACACCTTTTCTTGTCTTCCTGAATATTGGGGATTGTGGGATCATTTTCATCAAATCAGTCCATATATTTTTAAAGCATAGAATATCAGTTATTTTGCTATATACTTTAATTTGAGTCGTTTCTAAGTTCTGTCAAATAAGATATAAATAAATGAGATCCCAAGAGTTATTCTGTAGTATGGAGACACGATGCATTAAAGCACGTTACTCCATTAGTTTGGACAATTTTTTCTGATACACAACTTTAGGTTAGCACGAATATATTTGCGAGCAATGTCAGCGTCTGCACCTCGAATTACTCTTAAGGTAAACATGTTCTTAAATTCACGCTTGCGTATGATGACATAATCAAGAATATGTTCATATTTGATCTAAGTTTTATCTTAGTAACCTTGTGTATGCGTTTTTGTTGTTAGAAGCTGTTACATACTGCAAGATTATGTTGAAGGCACAACTGCAAAAGAAGAATCATTTTATTATTATTACAAATTTCCTAAGCCCCCCAGGTGTTGTGATCAATACGCCACGTACATTAAAGTATTTAAGCAATAACATTCTATCTGCGTTTAGTATCCATTTGATACATTTTCCTTGATCATGAAAAAAAAACTCAATTTTGTCATCCTGCCAACTATCCAAATGGGTAATATACTGTGATAACTGACATGTAACGATCACAAGATAAAGATATCTTCAGTGACACGATTCGATCACTAATTCCATCAGGTTGTTCTTACTGATAAATGATCTTTATCCTTATAGCAAAACAAATTCTTCTTTCTATTTTTACTCTTTGGCTTTTGGCTTTTAAAGAAAACGTATAGCCTTGAACTTTTTCAGTAAGTTAATCTTCATAACTAAAACGGATTTCAGATAGAGCAACAATAACCACGCTGTATTTAGCTAATTATATGGTAGCGGTCGCTGTTTACGCCCTACATTAACCGACTCTTTTGTCTCTAGAAGTGTCGTTACATGTACGAAAGCCTTATTTAATTTAATTTTATTTTTAAAATAAACCACGTTTTGTTTTCTTTTGTTGTTGCAAAAATTAATAAACGTCAGCCGCAGGTAACTGACTAGCCGGGATTTAAGAGAAACGAATTACAAACCACCTTCTCCAGAGCTCTCCCATGATCTCAGTGAGCATAGCTGCCCATTTAAAAATACTGCTCACTAGCAAAAATCTCACACAGAACAAGTTCCGTGCCCTCATAACGATCATCGACACTAAGATGAGCTTTGAAACGGTCGTGTGCAGACTTTTGACTAAATACTTCCAAACTTGTAGCTTCTATCGCCAAAGAACTTAGAACTTAAAGATATCCGTACAAAATGATCTCAATGATAAATGTTTGTACTACACATGTATCACTCCTTCAGCATCCAAAATCAAGCACCAACGATCAGCAAGTGCAGGATAACTGTTAACTCTATCAGCCGCAAGATGTCCAAGGTGTCCTTTTCGCATACATGTTGAAAAATATTTTCCGAGAAAGAGGTAAGGCAACCATTGGCAGCTGAATGCTGGGAAGACGCATAATGAATTTTTAAGAAAGATGAACGTTAACCAATTTCATAGATATATATTCATGCTGATGTAATATATAATCCTCTGATTGGGTGGCATTCCCTTGGATGCTAATCAAACACGATGAGTATGGTCACAATATAACCGTCAGACGCATGTTTTTTTTAAATGTATATATGAATATACACCCCCCACATATATATATATATATATATATGTGTGTGTGTGTGTGTGTGTGTGTGTGTCTGTCGCTTATTATTTTTGCCACACAATAACTAATCCACTCATATATACAAATATATGCATGAGTGTATGTATATATATATATACATACGTATATATATATATATATATATATATATATATATATATATATATATATATATATATATATATATACTTGCTGTACCCTGCCACGCGTTGCTGTGACTTAATTTGGTGGAATGGAAAATTCTGATAAAAAGAGAAAATGCATGTTTCTTATATTCTTAGTAGAGCAATCTACTCCAAAAAGTAATAAAAAATGGCGAAAATAGAAAAAGATGGTACTCTTGCAGAATTGGGTCCGGATCCTCGGGAGTTACCGTCAATCATGGCTTTGACTCGACCGACATTCAGTGGATTAAGCCGAAAGTTGCTAAAACGTTGAAACGCTAAATAATTTTCTTTTTTATTGTATTAAAAAATGTGAGTTTTTAATTAATATTTGGGTAAGGGGGGTAGTATACACAGATTCAAAAATTTGTCCAAAAACGAATAAATGAAAGCAAAGGTGAGGTAATTTACGTTTCTATCTAGCTGGATACTTTTTTGTGTTTTTTATTTAATTTAAAATGTTTAATCGACTCAAAAAACTCCGTGTTTATCTATGTATTTGAAAACGATGAATGGTCGCGGACTCTGTTGAATACGTTAAGTTTGGGAAAATCAGTTAAAAACTATACAAAACAGTGTCAGACACCTACTGAGTATATGTTATTGTGACATAGACTGCCATATTCAGTGGGTTTCTGATAGTATTTTGTATAGCTTTTTTAGTTTTAAATCATTTTCTCAAACTTAACATCATCAACAGTGTCCGTCACCGTTTCTATTTTTCAAATACACTGATAAACACTGTTTTTTCGAGCCGACTAAACGTTATAATAAATAAAACACGGGAATGAAAAAGTTGTTGAAAAATAAATATGAAAAATAAATGTAAACAAAGGCAAGATAAGTTACTTTTCTACCTAACTGGATCAGATTTTAGTGTTTTTCTTTAGTGTAAAATTTTTAATCGGTTCGAAAACATGTAGTGTTTATCTGTATATTTGAAAAATACAAATCGCTGCAGACTGTGCTGAACAGGTTAAGTTTGGTAAAATGAGTTAAAACTTAAAATAACTATACCAAATACTGTCAGGAACTCACTCAATATATGTTACCGTGACACAGGCAGATATTATTAGGTGTTTTGTAACACTATGTTGTATAGTTTTTTTTAGTTGTAACTCGTTTTCCCAAACCTAATGTGTTTAACACAGTCTGCCCCCATTTGTAATTTTTAAATATAGCAGTAAACGCCGTGTTTTTTCTAGCCGAATAAACATTTTACATTAAAAAAAAAAATATCCATTTTGGTATTAAAGTAACATATCTTGCCTTTGATAATATTTGTTATACATTTATTTTTTAACAAGTTTTTCGAATCTATATGTACAGTAGTGCAAACCCAATAAAAACATTATAAATTATCCAATTAGGTAGACAAGTAAGTTATCTTGCCTTGGAACATATTTACTTGCTATATATTAGTTTTTGTTGGGAACTTTTTCAAGTCTTTGTGCGTGTACAAACCCAAAGGTGTATTTTTCTGTCTGATTTTATTTTTAGTACCGCGCTTAAATTTAAATTTCACGATATATTTTTTGGGGGAAGGTATTTTTTTACATTAGGTCCACCTCCACAATTTTCGACTATGCTGAATAAGAAAATCTCATTTAAAATTTGCAGAGACAATTAATTATCGAGAGATAAAGACCTGTACTATGCATATAATTCACTGACGCTCATGAATAAACCCTCCCAAACTCCCCATATTAAGAACGGCTTTCGGAATAAACAACATCCCTGCCTAACCACGTGTTTTAAACTTTACCTGTCTTTCGTCTTTTAAAAACGGCTTTTGGAATAAATACAACCATTCCCCTCATGTTAAGAACGGCTTTCAGAATAAACCCAAACTATCCATGTTAAAAAAATGTGGAGGATGACCTAATGTGAAAATTCATCTCCTGTTTTTTTTAATAAATTGTTAGTTGAAAGCACAGCATAGTGACAAAGCACCACCCCCTGCCCTTGGTAAGAATAGCAAAAAAAAATAATAATAATTGTTTTCTTGGTAGAAACTTTTCTGTACTTCACCTAAGAATTTCTGGTGCTAATGAACTTACTGATCCGCGCTATTTTTTAAATCGTATTTCCAAGTTTAATTCAAGTGGTATGATGTTTTGTAATCAATTGTCAGGTTAAAGTACAGAATGGGTACAAAACACCCTCCCCTCCCAAGGTTAAGAATGTCTTTTTTAAATAATAACGTTATTATTTCAGCACGGATCACTCTCTACATGAGTACCTAATATTGTTTTCAGCCATTCTTACCATGGAGAAGGGATGGTGTTTTGTAACTATGATTTGCTTTTAACTAACAATTTATTATTGAAAATATATTGTGAAATTATAAAAAAAAAAATATTATGAAAGTTGAATTTAACTTGAAAAAAAAAACAATGTGGACGGCGCGTTTATTGTAGCCGGAGCTTATTTGGCAATAAGGTCATGTTAGTCGATTAATGGGTGCTAATGCACTTACTGATCCGCGCGATTTGTTTACAATCGTATTTCGATGTTTTTTTTAAATATTCTTAGATTAGGTCCACCTCCACAGTTTTCTTTTAAATGACCACTTTTAAATGTTTCCGACTATGCTGGATACAGACATCGCATTTAACTTTTGCAGACATAAGTAATTATTGAGATATAAATAGTTGTTTTATGCATTGTATTCCTTGGCCGCCATCTTTGTTTCGCGCGTAGACTTGTTTATGACGCGCACATGCGTGTAGAAAGATGACCGCCAGAGATTACAATGCATTATACAACTTCTTATAGCTCGATAACTACTTATTTCTGTAAAATTTCAATGCGATTATCGTATTCAGCTTAGTCGAAAACTTAGAAAAGTCGTCATTTTAAAGAAAATTGTGGAGGTTGGACTAATCGAAAAATTTACCGTGTTTTTATTCAATTATAAGGTTAAAGTACAGAATAGGTGCAAAGCACCCTCTTCTCCCGATGTTAAGAATGGCTTTTTTAAATATTAACGTTATTATTTCAGCACGGATGTAATAAGTACACGAGTACCCAATTTCTTTAATAAAGAAAAAACATTCATATTTGTTTATATAAAAAAAACTGCTGTAAAAAAACAAAAAGAACAGTGTGTACTTTCAATTTTTGCTAAAAAAGGTTTTCAAAAGATAAAATTACGGTAAAAAAAGCAAAACACAAAACATTAATCGGTATTCATGTAGAGAGTGATCCGTGATGAAATAATAACGTTATTATTTTAAAAGCCATTCTAAACATGGGGAGGGGAGGGGTGTTTATGCCTTTTCTGTACTTTAACCTTACAATTGAATAAAAAACATATCATAAAACTTTAACTAAACGTGGAAATACGATTTAAAAAATAGCGGGGGATCACTTTCTGCATTACCATCGAAAGTACAGAATAGTTAGAAAACATCCTCCCTCCCCATGTTAAGAATGGTTGTCTAAATAATGGTAATGATTCAGTACTGTTCCTTGTCTGTTTAAGTTTAACTTTTGTTTATTAAATTGTTAGGTGAAAGTCCAGAATAGTTACAAAACACCCCTATTCCCATGTTAAGAATGGCTTTCTAAATAATTAGGTCATTATTTAAGCAGGGTAGGTTTTCTGCATAAGTACCATGTTTTGTTTTTAAATCGTTAAGTGGAAGGACAGAATAGTTACAAAATACCGTCTCCATGTACAAAATGTCTTATTAATAAAATTATTTCAGCACGGTATTTTCTATGCATCCGTACTATCTATTTTTGTTAATTACATTGTTAGGTGAAAGTATAGTATAGATGGAACGCCCCCATGTTAAGAATAGCTTTCTAAATCACGGTATTATTTCAGCACGGTACCTTCTCTGCATAAGTACTATCTTTTCTTTATTATATTGTAAGGTGAAGCATCGAATAGTGACAAAACGCCCTCCCTATGTTAAGAATGACTCTCTTAATAACGTTATTATGTTAGCACGGTATTTCTCTGCACAAGTACCATGTTTTGTTTATTAAATTGTAAGGTGAAAGTACGGTACTCATGCAGAGAGTGATCCGTGCTGAAATAATAACGTTATTATTTAAAAAGCCATTCTTAACATGGGGAGTGGAGGGTGTTTTGTACCTAATCTATATTTTAACCTTACAATTGAATAAAACAAGCATATAATGAAACTGTAATTCAACGTGGAAATACGATTTAAAAAATAGCGCGGGTCGCTATCTGCATTAGCACCAAACATTATTTAAGCACGTTATCAATCCGTAAAATTTCTTCGCCAAAAAACCTGTACTTTCATCAAACAATGTATTGTGTTAATAATAAAAAAGTTCATATTTTCTTATATCGCAAAAAAAGAAAGAAAACGAATTCGACTAAAAAAGCAAGCGACAAACTTTTTTTGTCTGATATAATAAAGAAAAATGTTTAAATTAAAAAAAAAATGAAGATAAACAAATGAATTCTGATTTTTTTACTTATCGAGTCAACAGAAAATGAAATCTTTTAATTCGTTTCGTCAAATTGTTGTGCGTGAGATGAATCGAACCGGAAGTTCAGTTCTATCAACAAAACAGGTTCGTACTAACGGCTTACGAAAAATGTATTTATTTTATTTAATATTTTAATAATTACCGATGTAATATTATTTTAATAACTTAGAAACATTCCTCGACTCTACATAGAAATATTCCTCAACTCTAAAGATGGGTTGTCTGAAAAGTTCAAATAAATTGGTAATGTAGAAATATGATTGTATAAATTTTGAACGAACCAATGATTGCATATATATATATATATATATATATATATATATATATATATATATATATATATATATATATCATTACTTCATTTAACCACAGAAATTAATATACGAAAGATAATATTTCATAGGTAAATTTTAAGTATTAACATCAAAGCTTTTCAATACGTAATCGGAGATTAGAAGCAAGTTATGAAGACATAAACGGCGATTGGGGTACACACACTATTCCGCGTTGTATTCTCATGAGAATTTGAGAGGTGTATGCCTGATGAATCCTCCAGAGATTAAGACGCATGCGCCTCACTAATCCACAAGCGTAGGACACGCAGAACATTTTGTGTAGCATAATTGCCATATATATTTCCATAACTTACTAATATATATATATATATATATATATATATATATATATATATATATATATACTCACATCTGTGTGTATGTATATATATGCGTGTGTGTATGTATGTATGCGTGTACACATATATGCGTGTGTGTATGTATGTATGCGTGTACACATATATGTATATGTATATGTATGTATACATTGCGTCAACACCAAGCCCTGTGGCGATGGGCGAGTGGCAAAGCAGCAGGTGTGGAAATCACTGGGAGCTGTAGCTGCAAACCTGCACACAGGCGGCCCAGAAACTGGTCGTACTCCACTCGACCGAAGCAGCGAGGGGGTGCAGGCAACTAGCTGGCCGACCGAGCAGTCCTTTTCAGGATCACTCTGCTCGCCTCCATGGCATGAGGACGGGGCAAATAAAAGGAGCCCTAAACATAGCTGCTTCACCATCACCCCTGGTCAGCATACCGCGGCTGGCGGAGTTTCCCTCACAGCGGTCGAGACATGAGAAAGAAAGGGTTGGTGCTTATCTTAGCATCATTGAATGTCCGTACTTTGCTCGACAACACCAGAGCTGACCGACCCATGAGAAGAACTGCTCTCGTAGCAAGGGAGCTTGCCCGTTATAAGGTAGACATCGCAGCCCTCAGTGAGACTCGCCTCTTAGACAAGGGTCAACTGACAGAGTCAGGTGGCGGCTACACCTTTTTTGGAGTGGACGCAGCGGCGAGGAGCGCAGAGAGGCTGGCGTGGGCTTCGCCATCAAGACTGAGCACGTGAGGAAGCTGGTTAGGATCCCGGACGGCATCAATGACCGGCTGATGAAGATGCAACTCCCGCTTAACAAGGCAAGAACCGCCACACTGATCAGCGCCTACGCACCAACCATGACTAACCCCAAAGATACCAAGGACCAGTTCTATGAAGATCTTGAAAGCCTCATCTCCGCTGCTCCGCAGAGAGAGAAGCTCATCGTCCTCGGCGACTTCAATGCCCGCGTTGGCATGGACCATTCCACTTGGGACCGGGTCCTTGGCCACCATGGAGTGGGCAAGTGCAATAGCAACGGCCTACGGCTGCTCAGCCTTTGCGCTGCACACGACCTTTCCATCACCAACACCATGTTCCGCCTACCCACCCGTAACAAGACGTAGTGGATGCACCCACGCTCCCACCACTGGCATCTGATTGACTACGTCATCATCAGGGCAAGAGACAGGAGAGACGTAAGATTGACCAAGGCTGTGTGTGGTGCCGACTGTTGGACAGACCACCGCCTGATCATATCAAAAATGTGCCTCTACATCCAACCCAAGAGGCGGCCTCAGGGCCAGAAAGTCACAAAGCGCCTTGACCTGGAAAAACTTAAAAGTCCAGATGTCATCCATGAGCTACAGGAAGCAATCAAAGACAAGCTATCTGTCCCCCTCACCATCTCGGACAGTATCGAAGATCAGTGGGCACACCTACGAGACTCCACCTACTCCATCGCCCTCGAAATCATTGGACCCAAGCAAAAGAAGCACCAGGACTGGTTTGATGAAAATGATTCTGAGATTCAGCCCCTCCTGGAGGAGAAACGCCAACTTCTCCCTGCACATCAGAGTGACCCCAAGTGTTTTGCAAAGAAAGCTGCCTTCATCAACATCCGCAGCAAGGTGCAGGCCAGACTCCGCTCCATGCAGGATGCCTGGCTCAGCGCCAAAGCAGATAAGATCCAGGAGCATGCCGATAGCCAGGATATGAGGAAGTTTTACGATGCGCTGAGGGCTGTCTACGGTCCCCAGTCCTCTAGCTCCCCCCCTGCTTAGCTCCGATGGAACAACTGTCTTGAATGACAAAAAGCAGATACTTGATAGATGGGCGGAGCACTTTAACAGTGTGCTAACCCGACCATCTTCCATCAACGATGAAGCCATCGATCGACTACGCCAGGAGCCTATCAACGAGGAGCTCGACATCCCACCCTCGTCAGAGGAAGTAAGCAAAGCCATCAAGCAACTTTCCTCTGGGAAGGCCCCCGGCCCCGACTCAATTCCAGCAGAAGTATATAAAGGTAGTGGACCTACACTGCTTTTAAGACTAACAGAGCTCTTCCAATCCATGTGGGAGAGTGAAGAATTACCGCAAGATTTTCGTGATGCTACTATCGTTCACATTTACAAACGCAAGGGAAATCGTCAGTCATGTGACAACCACCGCGGGATATCCCTTCTTTCCATCGCCGGGAAAATCCTGGCCCGCGTCCTTCTCAACCGCCTGCTGGTGCACCTTGAAGATGGTCTTCTTCCCGAGAGCCAGTGTGGCTTTCGAGCGGACCGCGCGACGACTGATATGATCTTTGCTGCACGCCAACTGCAGGAGAAGTGTGTCAAGCAGCACCGGGGCCTCTACACCACGTTCGTCGACCTGACCAAGGCCTTCGACACTGTTTGCCGAAATGGCCTCTGGCAGATCATGAAAAAATTTGGTTGTCCAGACAGGTTCATCGCCATTGTCAGGCAGTTCCATGAGGGCATGACCGCTCGTGTCCTGGATGACGGCGTCCCCTCAGAACCCTTCCCTGTGACCAACGGGGTCAAGCAGGGCTGTGTCTTAGCCCCGACGCTCTTCAGCATGGTTTTCTCTGCCATGCTTCAAAGACAGTCACTCTGGCATTGTCATCAAGTACAGATGTAACGGGGAATTGTTTAACATCAGGCGAATGCAGGCAGTCACGAAAGTGAGGGAAACAATCATCAGAGACCTTCTCTTTGCCGATGACTGTGCCCTTAATGCCCCAAATGAGATAGAGATGCAACGTCAAATGGACGGATTTTCCACCAGTTGTGACAACTTTGGTCTCACTATCAGTACAAAGAAGACAGAAGTTATGTACCAACCCGCCCCAGGAGATGCATACCATGAACCCGGCATCACTGTCAAAGGACAGAAGATCCATGCTGTGGAGCAATTCACCTACCTTGGCAGCACCCTCTCCCGCACCGCCAACATTGACATTGAGGTTAACCATAGGATCTCCACAGCGAGCAGTGCATTTGGAAGACTTAGAGACAATGTGTGGAAGAGGAGAGGCATTACACTCGCAACCAAACTGAAAGTATACCGAGCGGTCGTCCTGACAACCCTACTCTACGCCTGCGAAACTTGGACGCCATATAAAAGGCATGAAAAACAGTTGAATGGCTTCCACCTCAGATGCCTCCGTAATCTTCTCAACATCCGCTGGCAAGACAGAATTCCTGACACAGAAGTCTTGAAGCGAGCGGGGCTCCATACCATCACCACCATAATCCGCAAAACCCAGCTCCGGTGGGCAGGCCATGTCTATCGCATGCACGACAGCCGAATCCCCAAACAACTTCTCTATGGGGAACTCAGCCAGGGAAAGCAGAATGCAGGGGGCCAAAAGAAACGATATAAAGACTGTCTGAGAACGTCCCTAAAAGACTTTGACATCAGCCCCCAGTCTTGGGAGAGTCCCGCTGCTAAACATTCGGGCTGGCGTTGCGTCATCAGCCTAGGAGCCGACAGGGCAGAGAATCAACGCATGACACACGACCAGCAGAAGCGCAAGAGGAGGAAGGAGAGAGCTGCCTGTTCACAGCCTGCCGCTACCGCCTTCACGTGTCCAGAGTGTGGAAGAGTCTGCCGAGCACGGATTGGCCTCATCAGCCATCTCGGGACCCACAAACCCCTGACGCCGAATTGATTGATACCTTGGTCATCGTCGATTCCGACGGACGAGCAAGAAGAATATTTTATATATATATATATATATATATATATATATATATATATATATATATATATATATATATATATGTATATACACGGATATATATATATATATATATACGAATACATACAAAGACACATACATATATACATACATATGCACACACACACACGCACACACACACATATATATAAATATATATATATATATATATATATATATATATTAAGGTGGTACAAAAATAATGGCTGTTTCTTACGTGCATATTACTGATAAAAAACATTATTTTTGCACCAAATTAACATGCATATATGTGTGTGTGTATCTGTGTGTAATAAGAGTTGAATCGAATATAACAATTGGAAAATAAACAAAATCAAATGTGTGTTGAATAAACCTACCCGTAAATGATTTGTGTTCCTTTTTCGAATATATTCTATCAAAACAAGATGAGTTCTTAGCAAATATTAACACGCGATCGTTTTCTATATTATTGCAGATATAAAGGGACTGTTAATAGTTTTATGTAAAGAGTACTTCTTACGAACAAAGATCTTATAAAACTACTAAATACTTTATATGTATATATACATATATATATATAAATATATATATACATATATATGTATATATATATATATATAAACAGCCACCCACACGCACACACACACACATATATATATATATATAATTTTACGATATCAAAGTTGTAATCTTTTTTTCTGATTTAATCGAAAAAAGGGGGAAACTGCCATCATTTATCTTTGTTATAATTGAAACATCATCTTAGGTATTAATTGATATGAGATATTTACAGGGTTATGCTTATATTTTTACTTTGTTCGCAATAGAAAACGAGCGAGTTTTCTTCGTCGTCCTTAAGGACTTATTCTTCAAGAGAATTATGCATTTTTGTAAGACAGGGAATTACATAATAATAGATTATTAATAGGTACATATGAGAATGTTAGGATTATTAAGAAATATAGTTTCCTGACAACTCTGCTTACATAAACCTTTATGAGCAATTACATCTAAACATGAATTATTTAGAAGTAGTTATTAACTTGTCTAAATTCACTTCTTACTATTTTTTCATTCCGAGAATTCACGAAAATCTGTACAATTGCTTTTTTAAACTGCCGATATTCTCTCCATCATTTCGTAATAGTTTCAAGACAAGTGCTTGCATGGTCTCTCCTCGCCATACTTTCATGAGAAACACTCGTGAATTTTAAAACACTATCAATAATTTCTCTCACTTTTTATCTGTGCCTAAACATAAACTGCACACCTGTGGAATTTCCTTCCGGTTGCCTTCTTTGCAGCTGACTACAATATAGTCGTCTTCAAGTTCAACATAAACAAGTTCTTGATAAGCCGTTTCCACTTAAGTAATCAAACTTACCAAATTACCTCTACTAACGATTTATACGATATTATCCCTTTGACTGCTGTACACTCTTTAATCATTATCCTCGAGTGGTCTCTATTCCTTGATAAGTTCTGACTCCGATGTAAAAAATAAAAATAGATGTAAGAAACATTGATGGTTAAACTATTCTGAAACTATAGTGATAGTAGTATAGAGCATGAGAATATTTCATTAGTCATGATTTATTTCTAGTTAGTTTTGATCTGCCTATGTAAATCATTAAGTTGTGTGCGTGAAAGTTATTTTATTTGGCTTAAGCAAAATGAGGGATAGAAAGCACTTAACCATTTTCCTAAGGAAACAACAGAGAAAACAAAAGGGTGCTAGAAATATGGAAGTATAAGGTGAACTGTATCAGTATTTTTTGTTATGTCATATAGCACTAGGTTAAAATAGATTAAAATATAATAACAACGTAAATATAATTAAATAAACATAATTTTATGATAATTTTATTAGAGTCTACTACGAGATCTAACTGTAAACATACTACCGAACTTCTATATAAAATATAATAGTAGAAACACACTAAATGTTATGTAATTCGGAACACTCGATACATTAGTTATTATTTATTTGTCTGGATGTCTATGTATATACCTATGTGTATTATCTATCCATCTATCTATCTATCTATCTATCTATCTATATATATATATATATATATATATATATATATATATATATATATATGAAATGGGTTAAGAAGTCCCAGCGAAAGAAAGATGTATATATAAATAAGGGGGTGGTCACCAACAATATGTTTTTTTAACATAATTTTATTATTCCGTGTCTTAACTTTTCATTGAGAATTATGTTAAGATTATTGTAATAACGTTTTTTAAAATCACTGAAAGTGTTTTTAACGCGTTTCATACGTTCTGTTAAGAGTCCTCTTCAGAAATTATTTTCAAAATGTGTTGCATTTTCGTAGTTCATTTGAAATGTTTCCAAGAGGTGGAAATGTGTAAGTGTCTACTATTCATTAGAATGTACAATTTTTATTACTTTTTTATTGGGCTGTGGTCACTCCTGTGTTGTGTTTCTCTCTCTAACTCTCTCTTTCTGCTTGTGTTTTTCTTTACCTTTAAGGTAGGATGTGTGTGTGTTTTCTTTTATCGGTTTGCAGGATGTGTGTACTGTTTTTTTTATTATTATGAAGTAATTTGCTTCCCTAGGAATGTAACTGTGACCCAAGGTCGTTACTAATTTGTATGTATGAGGAGGGGGAGAACCAGTTCTTCTGAAATAAAGGTAGGGGTGCGTTTATTCTATTTTGATATTTATTTTTTGGAGTCTTAGATGTTAGTATTGTGATTTTTGGTTTCAGTCTTAGACTGTTCGGGTATTCTTTATATTATGTTTGTTTAGATAGAGGGTTGTATTAAAATATGTATAGCTTGTTAATGTTTCTATTTATTTGTCTCCCCATGTGTTTGTGGCCAGACCCAGGATCGGTTCCTAGTGTGGGGAAGATCTCGTTCCCTAGAGGGGAGGGGCCAATTGAAGGGGTATAGGTATGGGAAGGGGGATGATAGAAGGGATGATAGTTGTGTGAGTCATGAGAAATTTCTCCTCCACTGACTTAAGAGGGAGGGAGGTGTTGGAACAGATATTACACTATGGTATCGGTTTGTCCTAGTGTTGTTTGTTTCGAGGTTAAGTAAGGTTGGTATCGTATTGTATTAGAGATAATGGTGTTATGTCTGGGTGTGGTTGTATGCGCGCTCGTGTGTGTGTTTTAATTTGTCGGTTCTGATTTATGTGCGGGTAGCTATATGTATATGGATTTGCATGCGAGTGTGCGTTGCCTTTACTGTTTGTATGTTGATATTAGACCCTGTTTAGTTCAGGGGTGAATCTTGTCATGAAAGATTATTCCTGTGTAAGTAAAAAAAATAATTTTCTGTTTGGAAGATTGGCATTAGTTTGAAGCTGTTTCCACTGCATGTGTGTACGTGTTTTAAAACAGAGAGGTGTCTGTTATCTTCAAATTTGATGTTGCTCTTATGTAAGGCCACTCTATTTCTGAAATTTTTGGTGGTGCCAATGTAGGATTTGTTGCTAGCTGTGCATCTTAGTGCATATACTACATTTCTGGAGGTACAATTTAGATCCTATTTTTTTATTTTGAATGTTTGTGTTGGGTTTTTGAATGTGTATATGTTTCCTTCTTTTATTATGTCACATACTCCACATCTCGGTTTGTTGCATTTTATAACTCCTTTTGTAGTGTGTGGAACGAGGTTTGTGGGAGAAAGGATGTGTTTTAAGTGTTTGGCTTGGCGTTTATTTTTTATTATTTTTATTGTTTTAAGTGTGTTGTTTAGTTTCTCGTTCTGATTGAGGAGGATAAGTTATCTGTGTAAATAGTTTTGGGTTGTTTGTATTGTGTGTGGAGGCGTATGCTTAAATTTATTCTTTTTGTCTTCTTTTAGGATTCTTAGTTGGCCACTTTTTTCAGCCAGTTCAATACCTTTCTGTATTAGTGGTAGTGGATAACCTCTTTTCCGCAGTGTTATTTGTAGTTCATTCAGTCTAGTCGAACGGAGGTGTCTGCCTGTTACTATGGTGCAGACTCTACGTGCTAAGGTGTAGGGTATTGATTTTAGACGGTTTTTGTGATGGTGTCTGTTGAAGTGGAGGTATTGTTAGGTGTCTGTTGGTTTGTGGTAGATGTTTGTGATTTTGTTGTTGTTTTTGATTGTTACAAGGATGTCAAGGAAATGTAGTGCTGTGGGGGTATATTCTAGTGTGAAGTTTATTTTTGGGTGTAGATTTTGTGGCAAAGTGTTGAGTTCTCTGATATCTCCCATGTGGTTTTCCAGAGGATAAAGCAGACGGCTAGGTATATTTTCCAATATTTTGTGAAGAGTGTGTTTACATTGTGCCCGTACGTTTGCTCTATCCTTTCATAATGGGTATCTTCTTGGAAGGCGACTGTAAGGGTTACATATGTCGGTGCCATTTAAGTACCCATTGCTGTTCCTAGTATTTCGAGTTAGTGATCATTATTGAATTGGAAGGAGTTGTTATTGAGGATTATGTCAATGCTATCCATCACAAATTGTTTATTGAAACTGGGGTGTAAAATATGTGTATGTGTGTCAATCCAATTTGAGATAACTTCTTTTCCTAGGATGTGTGGCATATTGCTATATAGGCTGCTAACATCGAATGTGGCTAGTATTGTCCATTCCTCTACTGTTTGTGGTAGGGAGCTAAGGAAGTGGGTGCCATCTCTTACAAAACTTCTGACTAGATTGTTGAAGGGATGTAATAGTATATCTATTAGGTTACTAAGGGCAATATAGTACTGCTACTATGGGTCTGAATGTGAGGGCGTTGTTTTTTTTTACATTTTCAAACAAAACAAGGCGCATTGCCACTTTGGTGCAGGGGGGGATACTATAAGCGGCAACAACTATTGGGGTACATTGTAGGGATTTGGACAGAAAAATGATGTTGGTTCACGTTGCAGTTGAACTTCTGCACGTCAGTAGAGTTGGGGAAGCAGGGACCTGGAATGGAATTCTAAAGTCTAGCGGTTCTTGGGAAGGAACTATTGGAGAAGAAACATATTTTACATCTAGGGATCTCTACAGTGTGGGGGGGGGTGATTTTGCAGCCTGTCGGGTCTGTCGAGGATGTTCACGTTGTGGGGGAACAAGTGCTTGCAGTTCGTCAGAGCATTCACCATTAAAATACACTGTAGAACAGGCAGAGGGATGCAACGTTTCGTCGATGGGACAGATGCTGAAGCCTAGATGCCAGTTAAGGGCCTATCAGATTTGCAACTCTCTTTTGAACCTTGTCAAGAAGCGAGAGACTAGTAGCCGATGCACCAGCCCAAATATGACAGCAATGCTCCATACATGGGTGGATGGTCGCCTTATAGAGGTACAGGATACTTTCGGGTGTTAGTAGTTTTCTAGCACGGTAGAGAGAGCCCACCTTTCTTGCAGCGGCCCTGGCAATGCCCTCAATGTAATGGTTCCAATTCATGTTTCCTGTTAACGTAAGACCAAGGAGCTAGAAAGATGTACTCTCAGATAAAGAGTAATTGGCCATTGCTATAGGTGGTAGAGAAAGTTTCTTGTTATTATTGAATGAAACTAGTTTAGTATTGGCGGCATTGAACGTGACCATTCATTTTCGTCCCCATTCCACTACAGATTGGAGGGCACCTCTAGTGTTTCTGCCATTTCTTTAGATATATGTTCATTTGTTTTCCTGTCGTGCCTGTTATAGAGTGTGGTGCCATCAGCATATATACGCATCTAAGAGGAAATTTTGTCGGGGAGGTCATTTATGAATATCAGGAACAGTAGAGGTCCAAGGATATACCCCTGGCGCACTCCCGCATTTATATCATATTGTTTCGATGTACGACCGTGGAGGGCAACCTGGATTTTTCTCTTATCTAAGAAGGATTTAATTATGTTAAGTATGCCACTCGTGATACCGTATGATCTAATCTTCCTGAGGAGACCCTCATACCATACCTGTCAAAAGCATTGGATATATCAAGAGCTACCGTTCTGCCCTTTCCCGCTTTGTCCAGTGAATAGTATATACGTTCAGAGGTTACAGTTAGGATGTCTGCTGTGGAACGGGCTAGTCTAAACCCATATTGTTGGTCAGTCAGAAGCTCAATTCTTAACGTTACTTCTTGCTTCTATGTAATTCTGTCTGTTTCAATTGGATTTATGCTGGTTAAATCTGCGGTATGCATGCTGCCTTTGAGCATTGGCAGTTGCGCAAGTCGAAGTAAACCATTGGGGAGAGTGGGGCTTGCTATAAAATTTTCGCATGGAGCATGCGCTTAGATTGCAGTTTTGAACCATTCAGTTGTCTCGTTTGCACACTGTGCAGCAGGAAGAGAAAAATATTTCCCCATGGGGCATCTCTGATAAGATCTCTGATGACTTCCAAGTCAGCATTTTTATAATATCTGGTTGTTTTGAGAACTGGCTCTTCCGTTTTGGTTCTAGAGTTTAGGGTGATTTCAACCATTATCACTGCATGATCAGCGTTCCAAGTGGGTTGTCGGTATTCGTTATACAATCATCAGGAACTGTGGTCAAAAATCTAAACGTGATGCATGCTGTTCGTACTGGTCAGGGAAAGGGGTTAGATATGTAACAATTTGTGATAGGGAGTGAGATATAGAGAAGCCATGAATCGTGTTGCCCGCTGTATCTGTGTGAGTAGAGAATCCAAGCCAGTTATTTTGATGGGCGTTGAAGTCACCAAATACATGTACTTGTGCGCTAGTTTCGAGGGAGAGTGCTGTGTTTATGCTGGCAGTCTATGCTATGGTGCAGTCTTGGGTCCAGGGAGAGCGATAGAAAAAGTAAAAGTAGCTAATGTTGTGTTGCATGATTAGTGTAAAACACGAACAGGCTTGATCATCCGATTCTTAGGTGTGTTTCCCTAGTCAACGGAAGGGTATTACGAATGTAGACTCCAAGTCCGTGCATGTGTCTGTCAGAGTCCTTACGGCAGAGTGGGAGATATTCAGCCATGTTAAAGTAGAATGATGGGATGGAGGAGTGTAGGTTAGTCTCACTTAGTGCTGAGATATCCGGGGCATTTATGAGGAGAAATGCTTCAACATCAGCTAAATTAGTTCTAAGCCAATGGATATTTGTGAATGTAAGTCTCAAGGGAGGAGGCAAGTTTGATTTATTTGACCCTAAGCCTGGTTTAAACTCATTTTTAGATTGTACTGTAATATTTTTTTAAACAATTTTCAGTTAGGTTATATGGAGCTGAACAGGAGGCTATGCAGAGTATCACACAGGCATCACGTTCCCATCAGCTAGCCCTCCTTCAACTGGGACTGTGGCCTCAGGAAAGCCGACCTGGGATGAGTGCAGGCCCCTTTTTCATGCGCGACATGTCACTACAAACATTCCGATATTATACAACTGTTTATGGAGCAGCCGCTCTAAGCGCTACCAAAGAGTTAGGGTCCTGTACTACAAGTCGGAAACAGCAGCCAGAAACTGTAAATCCGGTACCCTCAATCCATCAGAGGAAGGACAACCCAATCTAATTGCTCAGGCATATATGGTACTGAAGCACTCTCAAGTGCCCAGTTGTAGGGGTGGGGTGTGTCGGGAGTGGGGAAACAGCGTTCATTGCCCTAGACAAGAAACAATATCTACCACTTGGTGTTTCTGTCGAATCACTGATAGTGGCTATGCGCCTGACTAATAGGCAAAGAAGGAGTATGGAAGCCGGGCCATAGACAGACCCTATCTACTAAGCAATTTATGTTTGCAAACCGGTAATTTGTTTGAGTCACAAGCTCTAGGAAGGTTGTCATCCAAGGCTGAAGAGACCTCCCTCCCCTTTGGTTTTGTTTCAGAGTTTTCCTTCTCCTAGACGGATGTTCTGGAATGATCTACTGGGTCCGTCAGCACTGAGGTTTGCTCCGCGCATGGGTTCTAATCTACGTGTTTCTGTGACCTCGTGTAGTTAGTTAATTTGACTGAGTTTATTTGTAGAGAATATATATCTGCTGAATAGTTACACTCCTCAAAGTGAATTAGGGGCATTGCTATATAATTGTTACTGGATAAAGGGGGTGAGTAGAGCTCATGCAATGAAAGCAACTATGATTGTAAGAAGGATTGTTAGAAAGGAGATAATGTCGTTTGAGCCTTTCCCTTTATATATTTTTTTAAATTTTATTCATGTTAGCTTGGGTCTAGGATAATATTAAAGTGTGAGTAGCTGTTAAGAATTGAACTACTCGTTGTACCCAAACTATAGTTTAGATGTCATGAGGGTTTGAGATGCGAGTGCAATATAGTACGGATAAAACAGTAAGTTTTGAGTCCATTGTAATTAGGTAAGTAGATATATGGGCAAGCTTTTAGTAGATGCGAATAAAGTTGAATGGTACAAAGTGTGTTTCTATTCTGTAGGGAAGATAATTTCAGCTTTCAAATAAGAGTCATGGATATTTAGGATAACAAGGCGCATTGGTTCAGTTTCGTATTAATCGTTGCAAATCTATCTCGGAGGAGACATAGTTATGTAATGCAGTGCGCTTTGCTTCCTAGTACATACTTTTTCTGTTAAGTATGTAACTGGAATAGGAATGAACTCCAATGCATGTCAAAGAGGTAGAATTGTATAGATGTTTAGTGATAAATAAGCAGTTAGCATGTGAGGGTTAGGGGCTGGAAGTTAAAGATTCCACTACAAACGCTGTGCAATGTAGGAGTAAAGTGGAGGTTTGGTGGGAAGGAGCAGATTGTAAGCGCGCAGGAGACAGAGGTTATTAACTTACAAATAACAGATCTCCATTAGGATTTAGAGTTTCAGGTAAGGGTTTTTGCGCATGCAGGTTAGACAGACGTACTCGTCTTGGATGTAAAATGTATATTGGGATTTCGTAGCTAGCCGTTAGGTGTTTTTTTCGCCGGTTCCAAGACATAGTTGATGGCGATTCGGAATTCGTATTCTGTATTTATAGGAAGACATTAAGGTCAGGCACAGAGCAGAGCATCCACTCAGGAAAAATAGCCATAGTATCACAGCTAAGATACTGAATATTTCAGTTAAGAATATAGTGAAAGCTAAATTGGGGCACTTATTTTTGTAATTTTCTAATTTTTTTAAATTAAATTTTTTATTTATTTTTCTTCTTTTTTTGCATCTTACCGTAGCTGTTAATATTAAGTATCGTGCTTAAATAAAGTTCTTCTGTCATCTAAATAAGGTAATAGGGATTTCATCTCCCCACTACTACCTCGATGTGACATGGTAAAAAGAAAGAAAAAAATTAGTCAGGAAAATTGTTTTAAAATAAGTGAATAAAGAATGGTTAAGATGAGTGAGAAATAAAAATAAATTAAACTACATAGAATTATATAAGCACAAACGAAACAAGAGGGTAAGATTTGATTGACTTTAAAAAAGTGAGCATAAAAATGTACTTAGCTAAAAGTTACATCTTCGAGGTGTGGATTCTTCGGCCACCGTGCAAATGACGCTAAGGAATCCTACACTTTCTATCCCAGGTCATTGGTGTGGGGGGTCTCACTTTACATTTGAGGTCGTCCAGTAGGAACTCTCCTCTTCTTTTTTAAGGAGAATGAGACGGAAAGACACCAATATTCTGCTTATATATTATGAATAGATTTTGAACGCCGTCACATTTAGATTTTAATGAAATTAAAAACTGGAGTGCTTATGTATTCCGACTTTTGTATGTTGATGGCATGTCCTCCCTGGTTAGATTCGTGTATTTAGGGTAGCCCATAGATGTTTGTTTTTGTAGTTAAGTTTGTAAGGAAGGCATTTTATCTTTTTTAGATAACGTACTATTTTATGTTGTGCAGAGTTTTGTTATTTTAGATATGGTTGTGTCGTCTATGTTAGAGCTAATTGGTTTGTAATATTTTCGTCCCCTAGTTATTCTAATGTTTTTGTTTCATATGTTAAAGCTAATTGGTGTTTCGTTTCATTATAACTACTGCACTACCTTTGCCTGCTTCCTATATAACTAAGTTGTTATTGTATCGGATTTTTTAAAGTGTTTGATATTGTTTTCGTGTTAGATTACTGGCGGGAGTTTCTTCTTCACACTAGAAGAAACCCGCACAGCACTACATTTCCTAGACATCCAAGTAACAGTCAAAAACAACAACATAATCACAGAGATCTACCACAAACCAACAGACACTCGACAATACCTCCACTTCAAAAGCCACCATCCTAAAAACTGTCTAAAATCAAGACGCTACTGCCTATAACGTAGAGTATTCATCATAGTAACAGACAGACACCTCCGTTTGACTAGACTGCATGAACTAAAAATAACACTGCGGAAAAGAGGATATCCACTACCACTAATACAGAAAGGTATTGAACTGGCTCGAAAAAATTCCAAGAGACCAACTAAGAATCCCACAAAACACAAGAAAGAATAATTTTTTCATACGTCTCCACACACAACACAAACAACCCATAACTATTTACCCATATAACAAAAAAACTTATCCTCCTCAATCAGAACGAGTAACTAAACAACATACTTAAAACAACAAAAATAATAAAAAAAACGCTAACCCAAAAACTTAAAACACATCCTAACCTCCTCAAAACGCGTTCCACACACTACAAAAGGGGTTACAAAATGCTACAATCCGCTATGTGGTGTATGTGATATAATAATAGCAGGGAACACATACATATTCAAAAAACCCAACACAAACATTCAAAATAACAAAGGATCTAAATTGCACCTCCAGAAATGTAGTATATGCACTAAGATACACAGCATGCTACAAATCCTATATAGGCGCCTCCAAAAATGTCAGCAATAGAGTGGCCTTACATAAGAGCAACATAAAAATTGCAGATAACAGACACCTGTATGTTTCAAAACACGTACACACATGCAGTGGACACAGCTTCAAAATAATTGCAATCTTCCAAACAGAAAATTATTTTTTTTTACTTACACAGGAAAAATATTTCATAACAAGATTCACTCCTGAACTAAACATAGTCTTATATTAGCACACACAAACATGAAATGCAAGGCACACTCGCATGCACATCCATATACATATACACATGTACACATAAATCAGAGCCAACACCTAAAACACACACACCAGCGCGCATACAACAACACCCATACATACCACACCTATCTCTAATACAACACACTGAACAATACCACCCCATCCGCTTTTCTTTTATATCGTAAGTTTCTTAAAACGTGACTAGCTAAAGTTCAGGATAAAATAACGCTTTTCTTTTAACGGTTAATTAAAAAAACATATTTTGAACGCTGTTAACTTAAATTCCTCACTTCAGTTTACATTTTGGAGACGGACGTGTTTTTGTTGATATAAGTGATTTCAATTGTAATCATACTTTTTATTTTTAGATTCAAATATTAATAACTCTATTTTATTTCAGTATTTTATTTATGCATTTCTGTTTTATTAAATGCTAGCTTTTTTTCTCCTCCATAAATGTTAATTTATCTACCGAGTTGATCTTTAATATTGTATACTCAATCAATTATATTATCCTTTTCAGTCTACATCCCTTAATTACGCTGGCTTTGATCTTATCTCGCAATTACTTATAACGGAACCAACTAACTTTCGGAAGACTCCCCCATCCGCTTTTCTTTTATACCGTAAGTTTCTTAAAACGTGACTAGCGAAAGTTCACAATTAAATCACGCTTTTCTTTTAACGGTTAATTTAAAAAAAACATCTTTTGAACGTTGTTAACTTAAATTCCTCACTTCAGTTTACATTTTGGAGACCGACGTGTTTTTGTTGATATAAGTGATTTCCATTTTAATCATACTTTTTATTTTTAGATTCACATATATATCACTCAATTTTATTTCAGTATTTAATTTATGTATTTCTGTTTTATTAAATGCTAGCTTTTTTTCTCGTCCATAAATGTTAATTTATCTTCCAAGTTGATTGCAAAAATAGATTACGAATTTGTACTCATTCTAAGTTCGTGAGAGAGGAATCTATCACCATACTTTCCCTTAAACACGTTTGTTGGACTTTTATTAAGTACACTACCTAATATTTTTAATGGAGAGTAGAAAACGCATTGTGGATGCGTTATCGGCGGCTCCTGTTACTCTCGCTTCTTCTTATTTGTCCCTCAGTCCTCATTTTTTAATGAGTGATTTTCCTTACAAAGGGAGAAGAAAAAGCTGTTTTCTAGGTTGGCAGTATTTTGCGCGAACAGTTGGCAGAGATGGCGGAAATTTTCTGTTACTATGTCTATCCTTGTAGCAATGTCACTAGTAAGGGTGCTGGAGGAAAACGCTTTCTATGGGCTGACGTTATCCGCATGATAGTCAGGGACCCGAACCTTGGATTAACTACTAAGGAGGCTGTCCTATCAGCAGGTTAAAAGTACTGGGGCTGCTGTATTGCCATTTGTTGAATGGATTCTGGACCATGCAGTAGTTCTGGTGGGGCCTCTCGATGCACTACAAGTGGGTAATTGTTACGGCTTTACCTTATAATTAGCTACAAATAAAAAAAAATTTTCGTTTCTTTTGTTCTCTTAGTTTCCCCTCTCTGTCCTGCTCTAAGTAAATCTGACGACCTAGTCCACAAATTCCAAAATTTCATCATGAAAAGTTTCAAGAAAAAATACACGAGTAAACCCGGTTCTCCAACTTCCAACGTATACCCCTACTACCATGTCTCCTTCTCCAACATCAGGGATCTACGTTCTAACCTTCCAGAGGTTGAACCCCAATTACAGGAGACTAAACCAGACCTTTTATTTTTAAGTGAAACTGGCATTGGACAGGCTATTTCCCTATAAAAGTTCGCAATTAAAGGATACTCTAACATAACTTCTAAATCTGACCCCAAGATCGCCATGGGCATGGAATATGTACCTATATAAGGGATAGCTTTCCATGTGGTAGGTACATATCCAGGAAAGATCATAACTTACCCTATATGCACTTCCGGGTTGCTTTAGCTCACACTACGGCATTTATATTTACTCTCTATCGCCCCCATAACAGCGGAGTTACTATCTTTAAAAGCATATCTGAGAAAATTGGCCAATTCTTATCTGCTTATCCTTTAGCTAAAATTCACGTATGTGGAGACTTCAATGTTCACAACGTCGAATGGTTGACCCACTCTAACAAGACCGATGATGAGGGGAGGTTCTGTACTGATTTCTCCATTGCCTATGGCCTGACTCAGATTGTTCAGGAACCCACCCGTGTGCCCGACAATGACGGCCAGTATGCGAGCCTACTAAACCTTTTTTCTCACAACTTGCCCTGAACTATGTTCAGTTTCTGTTATGTCGCCTCTTGGCTCTTCCGACCACTCTGTTGTATCAATTAAGATAAAAATGAAATGTAATAAGTCCCCAGACGTACCTCTCCATCGTACAGTATATCGATACACTAAGGCTGATGGGGATAGCTTCCGTACATTTATATCTGATCTCCCTCTGCATTCCATGTTTAAAAAGGGTGTGTGTGTCCTCTATAGTATTAGACCTGACTGAATGGTTAATTGTAGGTATTGGCCATTTCATACCCTCGAGAAAGTTTCAGCAAAACCTAACAGCCAGCCATGGTTCTCTCCAGAATGTGATGCTGCCATTGCGCACAGAAATCACTTTTTCAACTGTTTCCAACATAATAGATGTATGGAAACTAAAGCCGCTTTCAGGACGGCCAGCAACCATTGTAAGAAAGTTATAAAGAATGCAAGAGAGTTGTATGCTCAATCTGTTAAGTCCAAAGTAACTGAGCAGTGGCTTGGTTCCCACTAGTTTTGGCAAATAGCAAACAGAATCCTGAACAGAAGCGTGTGCTCCATCCTAACTATTATCAATGGACCTGAGGTAATCTCGTCAGCATCAGACAAAGCCAAACTCTTTGTCAAGAACTAATTCTACCCTTTGCGATCAAGGCTGCCAGCCCCCGATATTTCCTAGTGTATCAGAAAACACGCTATGTGATATACGTATATCTGTACGTGATGTTGCCAAGCTAATCAAAAACCTTGATTCCAGTAAAGCAACTGGCCCTGACGGTATTCCAATTATAGTACTCAAAAAACTTCAACCTGAACTAGCGCCCATACTTACAAAACTGTTTAAACGTTGTCTTAAGGTGAATAGTTTCCCATCTCCCTGGAAAATTTCATCAGTATGCCCTGTATTTAAGAATTCAGGTGATCGCTCATCCCCCTCTCAGTACAGACCAATAAGGCTCCTGTGCATCATGAGTAAGTTGCTGGAATCTGTGTTAAATACAGAAGTAATCAACCATCTCAACAAAAATAACCTTATTAGTGACACTCAATATGGTTTCCGTTCTGTTAGATGTTCTTACAGTTATACCTCATAGGGTTTGCAAATCTCTCGACGGAGGCCACCTTTCTAGGGCAATTGCTCTTGACATATCTAAGGTATTTGATAGGGTATGGCATAAAGGTTTACTTCATAAGATATCTAGCTATGGTATTGCTGGAAATGTCTTCTCAATTATTAAATCATTTCTTTCTGATAGGTTCATAAGAGTAGTAGTTGAGGGGCAAAAATCAGAAGCTCTCAGTATTAATGCCGGTGACCCTCAGGGGTCCATCCTGGGCCCAGCTCTTTTCCTGATCTTCATTAATGATCCTCCAAATCACATCCTTACATCATTTGTAGACATTTATGCTGACGACACTACCATTTATCGTAGCACATCTAAGACAGATAACGACCAAGTTCTCTCTGATTCTCTCTCCTCTGATCTTGATCACGTAGTACAAGGGGTAAGGAGTGGCTGGTTACTTTTAATGCATCTAAAACAAAGCTTCTCTCTTTACATCGTCAACATTCTGATCCACATCTGGCATCAATTGAAATGAATGTCTCTCGTCTTCAGTAGGCATCAAGATTTGACAAGCTTCTTGGCTTGACCATTACTCCTGATCTTAAATGGAACACGTTCATCAAATCTGTTGCCAAGACCGCTGGAAAAATGGTGGGATCTTTCTATCGATCCGGTAGATATCTCACTGCTGATGCTATTCTCTACCTATATACGAGCCAGGTACGTCCAAGGATGGAATACTGTTGCCACATCTGGGCACGAGCTGCTAGAAAGGACTTGACCTGCCTTGATAGAGTTCAAAATAGACTTCGTAGCCTCGTAAGAGATGTACTTTTCTCTTCCTTGCAACCTCTATCTGACAGAAGAGATGTTGCGAGTTTGTCTCTGATGTATCGTTATTTTCATGGAAAGTTTTCGACTGAGCTTCAATCTATGGTATCCCCTCGGCAAACTTTCAAAAGAAGCACTCGTCGAACTGTACACCCTATCAATAATTCCCCCCCACTCTTTATCTGTGCCTAAACCTAAACGTAGATTCCATCAACAAAGCTTCTTTCTTAGAACTGCACGCCTGTGGAATTGTCTTCCGTTTTCCTGCTTTCTGGCTGACTACAGTATGGTTGTCTTCAAGTCTAACGTAAATAATTTCTTGATGAGCCGTTCCATATAAGTTATCAAATTTACAAAATTTCCATTACTATCGATTACTATATTATCCACTTTCTACTGTATACTCTTTAACACTTATCCTTGAGTGGCCTCTTGGTCTTGATAATGTGGTTATGCCTATGTAAAAAAATACCAATCGTACTTAACCTCGAAACCAGCAACATTAGGAAACACCTAGAACCATAGTATAATATCTGTTCCAACACCTCGCTCCCCTTTAGTCAGTGGAGGAGAAATCTCTCATGCCTAAGACAACTATCATCTCTTCTATCATCCTTCCGCCATACCTATACCCCCCAATTGTCTCCTCCCCTCTGGAGAACGAGATCTTCCCCACACTAGGAACCGATCCTGGGTCTGGCCATACCCATATTGGGATACAAATAAATCGAAACATTAAAAAATATCCTTTACATATTTTTAAATGCAACCTCTATCTAAACAAACATAATATAAAAATACCTGAACAGTCTAAGACTGAAACAAAAAATCACATAACTAAAATTTAAGAATCAAAAAAATAAATATCAAAATAGAATGAAAGCACCCCTTCCTTTATTTCAGAAGAGCTGCCCCCTCCTCACACATACAAATTAGTAACGACCTTGGATCATAGTTACCTTCCTAGGGAAGCAAATAATTCATAATACATAAAAAACAGTATACTCATTCTTCAAACCAATAAAAGAAAACACACACATCCTACCATAAAGGAAAAGAAAAAAACACAAGCAGAAAGAGAGAGTGAGAGAGAGAAACACAACACAGGAGTGACCACAGCCCAATAAAACAGTAATAAAAATTGAGCATTCCAATGTATAGTAGACACTTACACATTGTCACCTTTTGGAAACATTTCAAATGAACTACAAAAATGCTATTTTTACATCTCCAACACATTTTGATAATAATTTCTGAAGAGAACGCTTCACAGAACGTCTGAAACGCGTTAAAAACTATGTCAATGATTTTAAAACCATTACTACAATGATCCAAATATAATTCTCTATGAAAAATCAAGAATGGAATAATAAAATAATGTAAATAATACACATTGTTAAATATATATATATATATATATATATATATATATATATATATATATATAAATATATATATATATATATATTGTTATCTATCCATATTGTTATCTATTTATCCATCGATTTATCTACGTTACTAGCGTGGTAAAAGGGCAGTTGTGACCTCTGTTTTTATATATGTTGTTAAAATATATCCAAGTCACATCAAACTCGGTGACCGATCAATTACACCGAAAAGTCTGATGGGTGATATGGAAGTACGTATATGTGATCACGTGTTCTTGTTAGCTTAAAACAGTAGGAGTTTCATTTAGGATGTTATCAGAAGAAAATTGTCTGAAAGTAGAATCCTCTCAAGGGGAGCGTCGCAGATGTGATATGTTTAGAAGTAGCAACCCAGGTAAAGATCGCCGATCGCCTCTGTCCTAGGTGTAATGCATGGGGGCGAATACATAACTATAAAAACAATCCACCGTCTTGAGTTAATCGCATGCTTTTTGTTGTCAAGAAATTGAACTTCCTTTAGATCAGAGAATATCCCTGAAAAAGGCGGACCGGTAGAAATAGGTTTGCGACATTTATCTATACGAATTATATGTCGATACACGCACACATAAACAGACTTTCACAGACACTAAAATTGAAACTACTTACGACGGCAGTATTAAAGGGTAACAGACAAATAGCTAATTATACAGTAAGAAAATGTTAAGAACACACAACTAGAGTGTAACACGATGTTGCAGGGTTCAACATGTGAAGACTCACCATAAAATTTACTGGCATATACACACATTCAGATGAACCCTTCATCACATGCATAAGCAGTGTCAATGAAGTTTACATTCAACATACATCATGTTGATACCCAAATTATACAACATAAATCACTAAAAAACGGTATTAAAGCATTTAAATTGATAACATGGTATATCTTAAATTTTAGTGTCTATAAAAAGTTCTAAATGAAATAAGGCAAAACTACATTTTTTATTAAAAATATACTTTGCATGTATAAGACATTAATACAGGCATGCTACATTATTTTTAAAATATGTACGTCTCTAGAATAAGAACAGTAAGAAATTTGGTCCTGGATATGACCTTAAACTATATCCGATGGCGAGGCCCTAGATTGCGGGCTTTGGTAGTCGAAGAGCTACCTTTAAATTGCCATTGCTCCCGGGTCCACTCTGGTCCTGAGTGGTAGTACCTGTTAGGGTCCAAACTAGGGGTTAAATAGGAACCGACTGGAAAAATACATTCTCTTAAAATATTTTTCTTCAATATCACTGGATTCGGCATTAAATAACCTGAAAAGGGGTGATATGCCGTAAAAATCAACCAGCAGTAATAAATTAATAAAGTATTACGTTAAATGACACTAGAATTAAATTATATAAACACCACATTAATTATTAGTAAGCGATATTGTTGAAATGTCTGTTTTGTTTATATGAATTTTATATTAATATATTCTCATTTGTCTGTATCTATTTAGTATATTTTTCATTACTCATTTCTACAATTGTGATCTTATAAATATATTGTAACAATTTCCTTATCAGGTATTAACTTTTGTTTGTTATTTGAATTAATCTTAATTATTCACGTTCAAAAATGGTATTAATCATTTCCTTAATTATTCTAATCAATTCCGTGTTAAATTCTACAGATTTATTCTGAATGACGACAAATACTTATTTTTATGGGTATTGATTTGACGATATTTATCTATTTCAAAATTCTTTCCTTTCTGCTTATTGTAGCTTAAGCCTGTATTTATACCAAATACTATTTACAATTTATGTATTCTTTTCCTATATTAGTTTTCACAGAATGTCTGATAAATTTATAATTCTATGTTACGATACGTTAAACTAACAGATAAGTACGATATACTAGATGTAATATCTGTATATTAAAATAGGATTACTCTATGTAGTATCCTGCTTATTAATTCTTTAGTTAAAAATAAGAACGTTACTTGTTATCCGTGTCAAAAAAGGAAAAATCCTGCTCACATAATTGCGTGTCTTTTTAAAAACATTTACCTCTCCTTTTTATTCTTATTTAGATATATGTTTAAGCTTTTTTGTCAGTGTACTAGAAGGAATTCAGTTGTTTACAACCCTTTCTGTGTGTTCTTTACATTACAATAGTACAACAATCAGACGACGCAATACTACATTGTTCAATACTATAAAACTGAAACGGAGCTGTTCTGCTTTAAAAGGGCACCATATCGGAGCCTATTCGTGACCAGGCCCATCCACACACACATACGTCCAGCTTTATATATATATATATATATATATATATATATATATATATATATATGTATATATATATATTGTAAATGATAGTTCAATCACTTATAAATATAAATATATATATAAATATATATATATATATATATATAGATATAAAAGTAATTTAATTATCATTTACAATTTCGTTGTAATACTCATGACTTACATTAAAATTATTATAATAAACTAAATAGTATTAATGTCCTGCATTATTGTTATAACAGTACTGCATAATCTCGTTGACACCCATCTGCTCGTAAGATTACTGGAGAAAAGCAAAATTGAACCTGGTTAGTACCAGATGGATGCCCATTTGGGAATTCTAAGCGCTGTATCTTCTCTTCGTTGATATCGGAATTTGTTTTCACACACACAGTGGCACAAACAGACACGTTCACTATTATAGATATATAGATAGACATAAGTGTATTCCTTATGTACATGTGTGCACTCATTTTAAAGCATTAAAACACGTCATATCTTCTCTCTAAATACTGTATTTAAACAGTAAAACACGTCATATATTCTCTCTAAATACTGTAACAAAATCACCAACTAGAAAATTATAAAACCGAATTTCCCCTTGTAAATTTCAATTTTATTTTTTTAATTTAATGATAGGAAAAACAAAGTGTAAATGGGTTGAACTAGCTGAATCCTTGTAAGCATGCACACAATTATTCTCTGTTTATGACAGGCACGTTCCATGCATACCTATTCACATTCTCATCGCCAGTCATGGGATGCATTTATTGTATCAAGTTCATAACGTTACGTACCAAAGCACATTTGAAAAGCAAGGCAAAAACAGTGATCATTGCTTGCCAGGAATTGCTGAACTTAGAAAGGAAATTAAATATTATCTTTTAGAAAGTGATTTGATGTAATGAGATATTACTTGCTGAATTTTTAATGACACTTATTTTTTTTTTGTTTGTGGCTATTCTATATTGAAATCTAATAGACGCTATTTTCACATAATGTTATTAAACTACTATCTGATGTGAATCATTAGTTTTTTCCATACAAGAATATATTATTTTCGCTATTCAAAAATTAGCAATTTGTTCAAAAATATATTTGTTGCTGGAATATATTTCTTATTTCGCCGCCTTTCAACAGCTTAAGAAAATACGCAGGATAATGTGATATTCCACAAAATGCTTTTGACATTGTTATACACATAGTGATATGGAAATATACAACATGATAAGCTTATTTTGACAAACTTACTGAAAGTTTTTCGGGCTGTCAAAATTCCTATTCATTAGTTATGGACGTTTCTTCTTATTCATATTTATATCGATTCTTTGCTTTAAAAACTAATGTCATTACGTGTTTGCTTTTTTTAATATCCCATTATGCTGTTTCCGATTATTTTACAAAAGTAAGTAAAGCTTCATTATTTTCCAAAAACTGTTTTTGTTTCGTTTTTTTTCGATATTTCGACGAAATTATTTAGTAAGAGTCTTTAGGAGAAAAGTCAACAAACGTCTACCCGAAAACATAAATATACACAAAATAAATGTTACCCTAGTCAATAAAATGTTCAGTCGATGTTTTGTTTTGTTTTAAAATAGTTTTCAGTGGTCTTTACTTGAAATAATTTCAGCGATCCGAAATTAAAACGAAATTTTAGGGGATAACTACTTAAATGAATTTTTATACAAACTACATATGCCATAATCGAATATTCCTGAAGCACAAAATAACGGAAAACATTATAATATGTTTATAATTATTGTTTACGTTGACGGAATACTCTTAAATTGTTAACAGAGAATGCTCAGATGTCCCACCTTCAAATTGAAAACGAAGCTCTCCATTTCAACGTCGATGCCATTTTTATTTTTTAAACTGGTTCGTTAATTAACAAAGAAAAATGTACAAACTACTTAAAAATACAAACCAATGAACTTTTGCTACCATAAAAGTAACTTTTGTTGACTATGATAACATTTATTTCTTGTATATTTATATCATTATATATATAACATTTTCTCTTTGTAAGGAACTTATCATTATTTTCATCACATTTTCTTAGGGTAAAAGTTTTGCGTACCACAACTAATATCTTTACAATTCGTTTCTTTACATAATCTATCATACTTTCATCAGTCACAGTCCATTTTCTGTAAGCTGTTTTTGAACGAAGTCAACGGTTGAGTACAGCATGACTAGCAACTTCTTTTATTATAAAGTACACAGAGAACAGTCTTATCGTCTCTTATTGTATTATTAAAGTACGTGCAATTGTAAATAACACTATGAAAGTATAATTTATTACTACCTGCTAGCGATATAGCTGGATTACTTAATCTATCGCCCTTTTTAACATCTATATGAATACGGTAATGCATAAAAAGGCAGCTATTTTATACACATTATATACGATTATTGTTTAGATTAATACTCGTGATAGTTTATATTACAATACAGCCGATCCTAATATAGGTCTTAAACTATGTAAAACGGACTGATTTAACGTTCTGATTTGACAAAAATATATATATGAAAATAACAGAGCTTAGGGATATGGCAAAAATATAAACTGTATCAGATATCTCATATTTATATTTGTTCATTTTCTCTGATGCAAAATATATTATATTACAACCACATATATTTCCTTAAACATTATTGTGTTTTCAACAAACCAAATTTGACCATAAGACTAAAAAATTAGATGGAGATTGCTATAGTTTAGATTTAGTTATAGGACGGTGTACTGATGTTATATTATAATTTTGTTTTGTGGACGTTTAAATTAAAACGTTAACATAATTCTATGGATTAATCCTTATGAATTGTTCATGTATTCCAAAGGTAATTTGTCAAACGTCTACTAGCATTATGGCGATAAAACATGACTTTTGAGATTTGCGTTTTCTCACCTATTGATTCTTGTATTTTAAGGCAAAGAATTTACATAATGATAATAAATGATTATAACTATATGTCATAATGATAATAAATGATTATAACTATCCGAAACAACTTATTCATCTCCTATGTTTACTAATAGCAAGTTATTAACAGTGTTTATTTATTGAACGCAGTTGAACTCCATTAGCTTCTCTTTGGCAACGGTCGTTGAATTTTTTATTAAATTGACTACAAATAAACCTTTTACTTATTTCAATACTTTCGATAAAATCTGAATGTAACTGTCTTCTCTTTATCTTTCTATCATTCAAGGCCATGAATGAATGTTCTGTTTTATTAAGGTTTTATGATATGAGAATGCAATTGTGTGACAGAATATGAAATACCATAAAATTATTATTATTATTATTATTATTATTATTATTATTATTATTATTATTATTATTATTATTATTATTATTATTATTATTATTATTATTATTATTATTCGCATTTTGTGTCTATATGTTAGTATTGGAGAATGTATACCGATAGGCGTATCACACCAAAGGGACATAGACAATCAACATATTCTCTCCTCCGTCCTGCACACGCTTTTTGTAAGAATAAGGCGGTTCTCAAGAAAACAGTCATTGAAGTAGTCCAACATTGCAATGGATTCCAATATTCTTAGTCCACATATAAAATTATTTTGTTACTCTCCCCATTGCTCCAATCGCAATGGGTACAACTTCTACTCTCTTCAACTTCCCCAATATTTTTATTTCCACTTTAAACCTTTGTAATTTTTTACATTCTTTTCTTTTTCTGCCTGGTTTACATCAGCTAGCACTGCTATATCAATAATTTTTGCATGCGTTTCTTATATACAAGGAGATTAAATATCGTCTAGTTGCTTCAATCACAGTACCACAGTGTATATTTATATATCACAAGTTCATATTATTAATCCACTTTAACCCATTTGGGAATATGCTGGTAACATTTTCCCCTGCATTGCCACATAGTTTTTGGACCTATCTAGCAATATTTTCATGCCATCTCCAGTATTTCTTTTGAGCAAAGTTCATAAAACTCTTGAAAAATTGTTTAATATTTTCACTGTCCTTTCACAGTCGACATAGGGAACTTTCAACCGTTTTATCAACGAGGTATTTCACATAGTGTGTCATAAACGCTCGCCCATTAGCGGCACATATTACAGCTTCTGTCCCAAGTCTCTTTACATTTTGACAACCATCACCTAATTTTCCCTTGCTAGGAGCTTCTGATAGATATCTACTGAATTGGGTATGTATTTTCCACTGAAGTTACTAGTTATTTCATTTTTGTTCGCTTTCTTATATATTCGGTCTCTTGCAATTTTCTTTATTATGAAACATTCTTTAAAGCTTTGTTCTGGTTGTAGATGTAAACTAAGAGTAATGTGTGCTTTTTTCTTATTTTACTCAGTTTTACACCTATTAGTCCTCGCCCCCCCCTTTTTTAATTTCACATATAACCAATCAACATCATTCCTTGGGTGAAAAGATTATGTAATTGTAATCGTCTTTATAAGTCTCCTATCACAATCATTCTAACTATTTTCTGTCCACTGAATTAAGTGAGCCAAAAATAATAAATAGTTTACCCAGTATTCTATCTTTTCTCCATTAGTAACGCGCATTTCCTTTTCCTAATATGAATTTCAAAGGTAGCATACTCCAAACAAACAACCATTGTGGCAATCTGAACACCCGCCACTCTTCTATTTATTGTAACTTCTCTGTGTTATGTAATGGCACTTTCCATTGTTTCATTATTTTGGTATTAAGAAATCTCGCACTTTTGCTGCTATTCCAAATAATCTAATACCTTACTTTAATAAGTTATGTGAACCCAGATCATATGCTTTACGGTAATCTATTAATGTCATACATAGATTTGTGGATCTTTTTCTTAAAATCCCGAAGTATTTTCCTATTATTAAGCAAGTGATCATTAGGCACTCTACTGCCATGAATAAACCCCTTTTTCCCCCGGTATGGTCTCTTACTGTTAAAGTTATTTGTAAATCTCATTTTCAAAACTGCCTGCCAATAGTAGCCAAATAATCAGAAGGAAGGTGATGGGCGTAAAGTTTTCAAAGGCAGTGCCTTTTATTTATCCTTCTGGCAGAGCACCCTTCTTCTACTCGTGATCAATTCAGGAATTCGATTTGTTGTCACATTTTATTAGATGTAGTTCCTTTATTCAAGGTTATAAAATGTTTAAGCCAATATCTCTATACACCATTTGGATCCGAAGCTTTACAATTTGGAATTTTCCATATATAGTTTACTCACTTCCTTCTTGCAGACTTTCACTATATCTTGAGGTATTTTGACAAACTTTGTATTTCATCCTTCACCTCTTTCAGCGAAAAAAAAAACATACCGTAATGTTTATTTTTGACACTTAAAATATCACACAAAATTGTCTGCATACTTCTGAATGTTGTACTTCATTTACGTCATTTGACAATAATATTGCCCTTCATATAACTTCTCTTGATCCAAACTTAATAATCTATTATATTTGAACTGTTCCAGCTTTTTACATCTCTTCACTTTTAAACTTTTTGCTAACATACTTTTTCTACCCACGTTCGGCTGTTTTAATTCCCTTTCTTCTCCGTCTGTATTTTTTTTATTCAGTTGTTTGTAATTTGCTGTCTTCCTCCCACACAATTGCCTTCTCCAACCACTTTTTAGAAAGTTCATACCGTTTCTTAATTATTTTCTTTTATCTTGTATTCTTATTTCACACTTTAGTTTATTTCTATTCTCGCGTTCAATTTTTTCCATCTAAAATTTTCTCCAAAACAAACAAGTTCTTTATTTATTTTATGATCGTTTTGCATTTTGCATACTTCATCGTTGAATTTAACTTTTTTCCTGCACTTTCAGAGTTTTATTTCTGTCTAGATTCTTTAACATGGCCCAATAACTTCTTTTTTGTTTCACCATAATCTCTTTCAGCTGTTAAATTATTCCTCTCACTTCCTCATTTCTTTCCAGCAAACATCAGTTTCTGTATAATCACAAACTACATCGTCCTTTGTTTTCATTTTATTTTATTTGACTACATCCGCGCCTTCTACTGCCTTATTTGTCATTATCTCATCAGTCAGCACACCTACGTAATTTGCCATCCCCCATCACTTATGTGTTCTATGATTAAATTGTTAATCACTTTACTCTACTTCATTCTCGCAATTGCAATGTGCGAGTGGGGGTTATAATTCTGTAAAAATACACAAGCCGGGCATAGACTAGTCACTTTAATTCCAGTTTTATTCAAGTCGTTATTTTCAATACTTGCATTTGCCATTGCATCCATGAGAAGTTTACTTAATTTAAGGTTAAACAAACACTGGCGTTTTCTTTTTCTGGCGCGCCATCTCTTGTCTGATACCAGAGTTTTACTTCTCCTATATTGTTGGTCTTACTAGGCTATCGAGCACGGCCTCCCCAGAATGTTTTTCGACGCCAGTTACTCGCCGCATGTACATTCTCTAAGTCACTCAATAAAATATGATTAGATTTTTAGCGGTTAAATATTTGAACATACCTTAAGAGTAACTTATTGGAGAGTGAGAGCTGATCCCCATTTCATCGCCGGCAATATGCTAACTTTTGGCTCATTTATTATTAATATTATGTAATCAATCTAATTATTAATATAGCCATTAATATTGTTTTATTTCTATTTTTCTTATCTCATTAATATTAAGTTATTTCCTACTATCGTTGCTACTACTAATCCTACCATTATTACATTATAATAAGCAATACAATAACTACTGATATTATCACTATTATATATATACAAAAAATATACGATGTGAACGTATACGAAGAAGACCGCTCCTTGTAGTATCAGTGAAAATGATCAATTTTATTTTCAACACTGCCGAAATTACGACACTTCTCATTATCATAAATTCAAAATATAAGTAAATACCTTGAAGTACATCCAGTTCAAAATCCGTGTGTAAACGCCGCTTATTTTAGTTGCGGTTAAAATTTTAAAACGCTTCCCGAAACTACGACACTGCACACAATTGTGTAGTCGAAAAAAATACCAAAGGTGGTGTTATTGTTATTGTTATTATTATTATTATTATTATCATTAGTAGTAGTAGTAGTAGTAGTAGTAGTAGTAGTATTGGTTCAGAAAGTGCACCGCAAAAAACACGATCGCATTGGACTCGGATATATTGGGAGGTATCTAAGAATGTTGGAGTTATATGAGCTTTCAAGTGGGTTGAGGAGGTGGCTGATGAAGTGACAAAATGAGAATGGCAATGTAGAGGTATCGTTGGACAAAAGTGTCATAATGACAAAACAATTGAAACACAATCGCCCAGATTTGGTCATCATTGACAAATGTTAAAATACTGGCAGTATAGACTTCTCTGTACCCTAGGAGAGGAATGTGAGAGAAAAGGAGAACGAGAAGTGGAGCAATTATGTGTCATTGACCTTGGAGATAAGGTGTATACATGGAGTTAAAATGCAAATAATCCCGGTCATAGTTGGTAAACTAGGAGTATTATCAAGTTGTCTGGCAAGACAATTGAAAAAATACGAATCCCCGATATTTTAGACATCTGCTATTGTAGGCCCCAGCAACATCTTAGTAAACCCCTTGATCTTTGAAGCTGCTTGGTGCCGGGATTCAGTGATATCCTTTGGAAATGACCCCGTCCCTTTTCAGGGTGACATTGATAAACTAAATCAGATTTATTATCATTGGTACGAAGGATATCGATATTTTTTTTATAAAATGTTCTTCATTCATCTAATAAATAAATATAATTTGGAGATGATGATAAAACAATAACAATAATGTATATAATACACTCATATTTTTACATTAGTAATAACTATAATGACTATAAAGGTTATAACAAAAGGAAATTTCCTCTTTGAAGACAGAAAGTGAACAATTACGAAGATTAGATGCGAATGCCATGGAAAGATATACTTACTGCCATAATCAGTAACAAAAATGCCGTCTTTCATATAAAACAGGCGACCCCTTGTGCTTTAGAGCTAATTTTTTTGCATCGTTATCACTATTCGCAATTCACTTGACGAACGTTTCTGTATGGTCGTACAGGGCGCGGTTTCTGACACTGTAGTTGTTTTAAATATATATTATTTTTACTTTAAAATTTGAAAAGAATCGAGGAGACGTGTGGGACCATTTAAACGATGTATGTTTTGTGTTTCCTGGTATATAACCATCCGTAGTAATCATCAACCTCAATGCATTTTTGAGGAAATACAATAAGACGTCTCTTATTTTGAGGCACTTCAATGACAGAATTTGAATTCTTAGAATCTCATACAGCCTATTTTTGCAATAAACAGAGGAAAAATTTTAGGTAATGAAAACACAAGTGCAGTCATAATAACAATGTAATTTGAAGCTCCCCTCTTATCCATTCAAGCGGAATATGAAATAGGATATATTATGTTTGAAACGTTGCCTTTAGACGCGCAACTCAATATACTCTGATTTATGTAAAGTAAAATATGATTGTCTAGCAATCGTCAAAAATTTCCATAGGACATATTATATTACAGGGACTAAGACGTGTCGTGTAATGATTTTATAATTTTATTATTTTCCCGTAAATATTTTTTATCTTTTAGTATGAAAAAAGGCTAATGGAAAAATGGCTATTATAAATATAATCTATACTTGCCCATTATTATTTAGAAGAAAGGTATCAACCTATATATTGCATTGTATTTATTGTATAATTCGATATTTTCTCCAGTATCAATAAATCACAAAACAACCGTCGATATATGCCGACTGATAGATACACACAGCTATAAATATAGAATTCACAATAATCAGTTGATAGATTGTAGAATTGATTTAAGAGTCAAACACATTCGTTCGATGGAAAAACAATGCTGAAAAGAAAAACGGGAATCTATTCATACTTCACTTAATTGAAAAGAAACTGATAAATGTACTGCGGGCAAACGAAATGAATATTGTCGATCTATAACGTCGAATATTCCAACCAATATTATTCATTCGTGATAGATTCCTACATAATATGGACATCTTTTTTATATATAAACGGTATATATCGATGAATTATTGATTTGTTGGATACTATCGCGTATGATGAAATCGGTTATGAGAAGTTAACATAAGGTAGATAAATTGTAATAGGAAACAGTTACGTAGTACGAAACACCGCATATAATTTTATACATTTTTTTACATAGAGTTCACCACTTATCAAGGCCCAATGGCCACTCGGGGATAAGGGTTATTGTGTGTACACTAATCAAAGGGATAGTGTAGCAATATCATTGGATAATTAGTAAGGTGGCATTACTTAGGGGGGCGGTTCATCAGGAATTTGTTTGTGTTGGACTTTAAGACATCCAGGTTGAAGTCGGGAGGGAAACAGGCAAGCGGAACAGAGTTCCACAGGCAGTTCTAAGAAAGAAGCTTTGCTCATGATATAATAAAATTATATGAATTCTTCTATTTATTTCGTAACTATACACAATTTAATGGACAGAAGAACGATAATATTATCTTCAAAAGCCTTAGTGGCGTAATTATCATTGAATACACCAAAATGCGAGATGTATCAGTTGATGTTTTCTCGTATGTGCACTTATATTGATAGAACTAGAGTTGCATGCGTTTTAATAATGCCTTCTAGCTTCAATGCACTTTTATCAAAACATAAAAGTCCTTTGGTATGAACATGTTTATGACTCTTGCACAGCAATGTTCATCTTTTGAATTGTCTCATAACAACGTCTCATATTTACCATGGGTTACGAACATAATCACATGTTTCAGAGAGCAACGTGTTGAAAAACGTTTCTGTGAATAACTAGGTTTATGCGTATCTTGGTTAAAAGGAATATGATAACGATAGAAATTGTATATTGTAGGGAAATTATGTATTTCGGGAATTGAAGTCAGAGGACAATGTATAAATGTTTGTGAGAGGAGATACATAGAGAAAAAATTACAATAATTATCATTAAATTTTAGCGGGATTCGCAAACATTTAACTCCTGCGTTAACCAAAATATTCCAGCGAGCATTTGTCATGCAGATTGCATCTAATCAGATGTTATGAATAATACATACAGTCAAACATCTGTGAACATCTCATAAATGCCTGCGTTTGGTCTCCAGTTTTCACTGCTAACTTGTTTTCTATATTGAATAGGGCGCTCGTTATTTCAATTGAACATTCTTGAAATACTTTATAATGTATACTTGAGATCTTTATTCATGCATGCTAAAAGTACATCCTTTAAAACGTTATGTGAGTTTTATTTTATTTTCACAGCTTTGCTAACCTTATTTTTCTTTGTTCTTGATATTATTTCTATTTTATATAATTTTTATCGTAATTATAGCTCGGTTTAAAGATTTTAAGCGAGATAGAGAATAGCTCAGTTGTTTTACCTTTCACGTTTTCACATTTAAAAGTCCTCATACAAATAAACACACACACATACACATACACACTCACACACATGTATATATATATATATATATATATATATATATATATATATATATATTCGTATGTCAGGTAATATGCTACTGATACCATGTACCCCAGTGCTACCTGACTCATGGTCGGGTGACCGACGACTAAACTGGTTCCCCTCACCAAATTGTTTGGTGAGGAGGGTGGCTATCCTCCCTGAAGGATTTACAACAATATCTTCCAAATAGCGAATGAACCCTTTTTCGGGATCAACGGCCAACTAGTACCGTGTGTGTTTGTGTGTCTATGTGTGTGTTGGGGGTGAGAGGGCTCCCATAAGCCGTGATGAACGCAACCTTTCTAGGAGAAGGAAATCGCTGATTTCAAAAACGATAAAGCGGGTAACCAGTACCCGCATTAAGCTGGTCTGCAGTTTATCTTGTTGCTGGTTATATTGCTCTTGCTTGTTGCTGGATCTCAACATTTTGAACAGAGAGAGAGAGAGAGAGAGAGATAGAGAGAGAGAGACTTAGCTGTCGTAGAAAGCTAAGACTCTGTAACATCATCTGTGTATAGATACTCCCTCAGGGATTTTTCTATAAAATGGTCATGTGGCGATGGAATAGTTGTGACGTGTGGAAGCTGTAAATGCTGGAAGCATGTAATAATTGAGCTCAATGACCGTCTTCATTGTCATGCCTGCCTTAGCGTGTAAATTCAGCCGTAAGATTTAAAAGAAAAAACTAATTTTTGGGATCATGGACTTTAAATGTGTGAGGGAGTTGCACTCGTCTGACAAGACGTTGCAATCATATATGAATATATATATATATATATATATATATATATATATATATATATATATATATATATTCATATATGATTGCAACGTCTTGTCAGACGAGTGCCAGAATTATTAGTAGAATTATTACCTCATGTATATATATATATATATATATATATATATATATATATATATATATATATATACATGAGGTAATAATTCTACTAATTCATAACATGAGAATAGTAATAGGAAATTAATTTACAGATAACCTTTATAAAATCTGGCTAACGTATTAACTTAAGCAAGTCGCCTTCTATACTGCAGAAATATAATCAAGTAAATAGAGGGGAATCAAAGAATTTATAATTAATATATGATCATTTATATATATATATATATATATATATATATATATATATATATATATATATATAAGCAAGTTGAGGTCGAAAACACAGAGTTCTGCAAAATTTTTGTCTAGAATTGTCTAAAGTTCCGACTTTTTTTTTTGGCTTCAACTTTAATAAGATCGTGAATTCATGAGGTGATTTTATTCGACACAATATGATTCAACTCAAAAAAATAAATAAAAGCTAACGTGAATTAATATCAAAGTTAAGGTGTTTTTGTCCACCCTCACCCCTTTTAAAAACCTTGTTAGACTTTGTGACATATTTACATTCTTTTGAGGTCAGGCACGAACAAACGGCCACTACTTTTATACTATATTTCTTCAAACTAAAACATAATTATCAAAGTATATTTACGCAAATAGATACGAAAAGTCTTGTTAAAGTGTGTGCTATATTTTCATGGAGTACAGACGCGAACGCTGACCCCATAATTTAATTATACCATCCCTATAAAAGTTAAAACATACTTATCAAAGTGTGCTAATGTACATCTATTTCAAGCCCCCTAGTAAACGTGTTTTTTGTTTTCACTTTTTATTTCCATACTTTGGAAGCAAGGCGCGAACGCAGACCCCAACATTTTTGCTAGATCAAACTTACGCATTCCTGATCCTCCATATATCTTCTATCATTATATGTGATAAGTTTTTTTTTAATGGCAACCAAATAGGAGCCTATTCGTGACCAGACACAAACGCACACACACACAAACGTTCAGCTTTATATATATATATATATATATATATATATATATATATATATATATATATATATATATGGTGGCAGGAAATACATCCCTGGCTCAAATGAGGCAGATATGAACGCTACATGCAGCACGTGCCTGTCGGTAACTTCTATGAACCTTCTACTTCCCTGCACATCTGATGACTACTCTAGGCTGTTATGCCCTGAACACCTGCCGGGCCAAACCTAGGAAATTTCAGATCCTTTATTGCCATTGACGCCCATATACACATCAGTTCTCATTGTGTGTCCGTTCCGTTTTAGGCTACAGACAATCTTTTCGTTATTGAAATACACATCTATAATATAAAGTTGAACGTCTGTGTGTGTTTCTGGTCACGAATATGCTCCTATATCGTTGACTATTATAGAAAACTGACTACATATACTGATAGAAGATGTATCGAGACGCGTAATGATAGAGGATGTATCTATCTGCGTAAGTATACTTTGATAATTATGCTTCAGTTTGAAGTAATATAATATGATAAAATGATTGGGTGTTCTTCCGCGCCTGACCTCCGTACAATGGAAATATGTCAGAAAGTTTAACAAAGGTTTTTAATATTGATTCACAGAATATTGTGATAAGTGTTTCAGTGTGAACAGGTATGGTATAATAAATTATGGGGTTTATCTCCTTATTTTTACTTTCATTATATTTTGCTTTGGTTTTGATACCCCCAAATTCGAAACTATCTCTTTACAACCCTTCATTTTCATAACCTATAATACTTTAATAAATCATATTTTCATAACCTGTAATACTTTCATAAATCAGAGTCCATTTTCTGTAAGCTGTTTTTGAATCTAGTCACCGACGGTTAATTTCACTAGTTACACACACACACACACACACACACACACACACACACACACACACACACACACACACACACATATATATATATATACATATAAAGATAGATATATAGATAGATACAGCTACTCTGATGAGTCGTAGATGACGAAACACGTGTAAGTGGATAATTACATTTTAAAAATAATATATATATATATATATATATATATATATATATATATATATATATATACCGCTCACCATGTGTGGATACTAAATTGGTTAAAAAGGGCAAACTATTCCCAACTCACATTTAGGTAAAAATGCACTTTCGTAAATAATTGAATTCATTCAAAACATATGGCTAAAACCAAAACAAAACAACATTTATATATAAGTGAACGGTTCCGTCTGTCTGTATTGGTGTGCCTGTGTGCATCTGTGTGTGTGGGTACATTTCCCTACGCAATAACTCAATATTCAGTCTACAGACTCGAAATTTGATATACAGCGTACTAAGTTTTGGGAAAATCTTTGTGATCGGTTGTCAGCCAAAGATTTGGTTGTTAAGGAGTCAAAGTTGAACGATTTGACCTTAGAAAACTTTACCAAACACCTTCGTCAATTATGCGTATTAACAATTGACATTTTTTTATATATGTTCCTTGGACATGGATCTAACGTAATAACTTTTTGTGAGCCTGCAACAATGAATGTTAAGATGTCATTATCAGGGTCAACGTTTAAAAAAAATTGGCCTCTGCCGTAACTACCAAATTACTCAGACAAGTTCTGATCTAAACTTGTAAAAGTTTACATAAATGCGATGTAAGCTTTATAATCGGTTTGGGTCAAAAATGTTTAGTTACGAATATATACATTTTGTGTATGTATGTATGTTTGCCTGTCTGCCTACAACGGCGAGGGATATTACCAAAATCAGGAGCGTTTTGAAGTTCGACATTTCAGACGACAAATATCGAAAAAATTGTCAAAAGCATTAACATCTTCACCTGCAACTGGGCACTTATCTAGAGGGGCCGCTTTTTTCGCAGGTATTTTTGAAAGTTATCCTTTCGATTTCATAGCCTTAATTTAAACCTGTATCACTTCCGGTTTGGCGATGGTCGCACCAGCAAAGACGTTAGGTTGTTTCCCCGTTCAGTTCCTCCCTCGCTGTACGTGTTCGATCCTGTCTCTCTCCTACCACTTTTTTTGGCTCAACATACACACCCACACACTCGGGCAGCGCCGGGGTTAAATGGTTGTATATATATATATATATATATATATATATATATATATATATATATATATATATATATATATAGAGAGAGAGAGAGAGAGAGAGATTAACAGATCAATAGATTGATATATACATATAGATGAAAAATGTATATTTCAAATTTTAAAATGTTGTTCTATGGCATAGCCTACACCTTTCTGTAAGTACAAATGTTCAATTATTGATAACATCTGTTTCGTGCGTCAGAGAAAACAGTATTATCAATCTGCCAATTTTTTTTATATCCTTTACCTGACTCATTAGACTAAAAACTCATTAACTTAAAATAATGAAAATTGTATGGAGTCTTAAGTAACTACTGCCTTCACAAGTGTCTGTTGTATCACAAAGTGTTTTGCTTACTAAAATTTTTGCGTGTTTTCCCTAACATTGAAACTACTATCTTCAGACCATGATCACCTCGAACCGTAGAGGCTAAACGCGTCTGTTCACTAAATTACGAGATCCAAGAGATTTAGTTTACCAAAAACGTGGTGAGATAACAGCATCTATGGAATGCAGTAATTACCTGGGATAAAGATACACATCCCTATCCCGCCGAGGTTATCAGTTAAAGAAGGCGAAGGAATGAGTGGGTCAAAACGTGGTGAAAAACAATAACATTAAGTTGAGGATACTATCCGCAAATAAATAAGAACGCAGATTACTTATCTCCAAAGATCCCAATAAAAAGATAATATCTAATCAGTCTGCTTAGTTTGGTAAGTACCTGATTTTACCACAGATAATCCAACCATATACGAATATTACATAACTATGATATTGATAACATAATAAATTTGGATTTAAGGTGTATCACTTACAATAGATTTATGTGAATGTTCTAGGAATATCGACTTTTTCGGGTAATATTGTCAGTTGTGTTTGTGTATCAACGCCTGCACATAATGTCAGTGAGCTATTTTATATAAATACAATATTAGATGTATGTGTATTTCTGTCGATGTGAAAATACGTAATCGATATACTTTATGGTGCTGTTCACATAACACTGCTAAATTCTACGGGTTTATCGGCACGGGGTTGTAGCCCGGTGTCTACCTTCTAAACCGGATATTCCTCCGCCAACGTACTGATAGTTGGAATTAACTGAATAAGATCTAAGGAAATGCGCATTAACTTCAAATTACTTTCATATGCAAAAATATTATAATAGAATAGAGGGCTATTTTCCCTGTCATTATAACTGGAAATACAGGCGGGTAAATATAAAAATAGGTGTGTAGACATAAGACTAGTTGGGAGAAATTTCTTCCGCACAAAACTCAATTTCTTACCTGCAGAAGCAAATGAATTCCACAAACAAATGGCATCCATTTCAAACTCAAAATTTATTCAAAAGTAACAGCAATGGGAGTTCTTTGGTTCTGGTATAGTCATTAGCACAACGGTGGTCAGATTTTTCCTCATACGCATGGAGCCTTGACTTCGAATCCCTATTGTTGGAATGTTTGTTCGTTGTTACTTTGTAAGGATCCACGAATGTTCATTGTAAACTCGGCGGGAATAATGGTGTCTATAATTAGGCAAAATCTTCACCCCTTGGATCTCAAGATTAAATGGGATAAGATAAAATATTTGGTAAATAAACATGCAGAACAGTACTTGAATGTCATCCTCAATTAGGATTAATGCAGCAATATAAGTTGTCTATGCTTGTAGAGATGTGCCCTTCGCCCACCCAGTGTTTGGTCTCCATGAGGGTATATATACACACCCACAAATAAATCAGCACCGGCACATTAAAACACACACACGTGCACGCATACAACCACACACAGACATAACACCCCTATCTCTAATACAACACAGTGAACAATACCAACCCTACTTAACCTCGAAACCAACAACACTAGGAAACACCTAGAACCATAGTATAATATCTGTTACAACATCTCGCTCCCTCCTCAGTCAGTGGAGGAGAACCCCCTCATGACTGAAACAACTATCATCCCTTCTATCATCCCCCTCACATACATATACCCCCTCCAATTGACCCTCCCCATCTCTGGGGAACAAAATCTCCCCCATACTAGGAACCGATCCTGGGTCTGGCCATGCCCACATGGGGAGACAAATAAATAGAAACATTAAAAAATCCCCTATACATATTTTAAATACACCTCTCTTTGTAAACCAACATAATATAAGGAATATCCGAAAAGACTAAAACGAAAAATCACAATACTAAAATCCGAGAATCCAAAAAATAAATATCAAAATAGAATGAAAGCACCCCTACCCTTATTTAAGAAGAGCTGCCCCCCTCCTCACACATACACATTAGTAACGACCTCGGATCACAGTCACCTTCCTAAGGAAGAAAATAACCTCATAATACTATAAAACAGTATACACATTCTCAAACCAATAAAAGCAAACACACACACGCACACACACGCACGCACCCACACAAACACACACGCCCACACTAACCCACCCTAAAGGTAAAGAAAAAAAACACTAGCAGAAAGAGAGAGTGGCTACAATCAGGTCAGCGGCCTGGGCAAGCCAAATAAAAGAGTAATAAAAATTGAACATGGCAATGAATAATAAACACTTACAAGCCTCCACCCCTTTGAAACACTCCAAATTAACAAGGAAAATTGTCATTTTTACATCTCCAACACATTTGAAAATAATTTCTGACGAGGACGCTTCACAAAACGTCTGAAACGCGCGTAAAAAATATTTCAATGACTAAAAAACATTATTACAATGATCCAAACATAATTCTCAATGAAAAACCAAGACGCGGAATAATAAAATAATGTTAAAAAATTCACATTGTTGGTGACTACTCCCTTATTTAAATATATATATATATATATATATATATATATATATATATATATATATATATATATATAAGTCGTAGTTCGCAGCCCGTTAAATTAAACAAAAAACACAAAAGTTTGTTCTGCCTAGGGTTGATTGCCGATCGATGGGAATTGCCAATTAGTTTGTTGTTCTCGAATTATAATAAAAAAAAAAAATTAATTTCGGCCAAGAGCGGATGATTTAGCCGAGTAACCTCAGGCCATCAACAGGCCTTGGAGCTTTGTTTTTATGCAACAAGTCAACCTATAGACTGTTGCCCATTTCTTTTGTATAGAGGAATGCGTGACGAGCATTATTTTTGACAAGAAGAAATTCGTATAATTCTTCCCTATATAATTAAGTTGCGTATCAAATTGTTATTTGCTTAGTTTGGGAAGTTACTTACTGAGTTGCCTTGTTAATCACGTTTGGCACAAGGTTCTCTAGCATGTAGCGGATCAGACATAAGGCTTGACAATTGAGAACTTTTAAACATTCTTAAAGCATCATGGAAATTAGCGAGTCAGATATCTAAGAAGTATAGAAAAGTGATAAAGATCAGCACTTACTAAGAAAACCTTGTAAGCCAGACGGATATTAACAGATAACTCATTATTAACATTAGTAATAAATCATTGTTAACATATAAATTAATATCCGGACAGATATTAACATATCACAGAAATACAAGGCGAAATAAAGAAAATGTTAGTTTAAACAAAGGCCGGTTCTTAAGTTTATACCAGCAAGAAATGGAAAACCCTCATTCTACAGTAGAGAACGATTAACGACTGCGCTACCCGACGTAATTATGCCCGCCCCTCCCAAACAAAAGGATGCACAATAAATTTCGTTGATTTATTACGTTTTCCGTGTAACGTTCATTTCTTCTCTTGTTATATTACTTTCGGCCTTTATTCAACGAAAAGCGGAGTTGTGTCTTTATATTTTGTTACTTATATTTTGTTACTTATATTTTATCTCGTGAAAATACACTTTGCAGTTGACATACCCCGTCACATCAACTGGTTGATTAAAAGTCTCTGTTTATTAATAGAACACAGCCATACGCTGGGAAACGAATCATTCAAAATTTCCCGGTTGTGAATATTAGGCCTACAATACGCATAAGATGATAAAAGAGTCATGCTTTTTTTTAAACCATCCCTTCCAGAACTACGCCGGGTTTTACAAAAATACCTGCAAAGAGATGAACTCTAAAATTTCAAGATTTCAGACTAAACCCGGTGGGGGAGTTTTGGTAGAGTAAGCAAAGATCAACTCTTTCAACTTTGACCACTTAGCAGCCAACGTTCCGCCCAAAAACTGCATAAAAAGCATGTTGCATATTTAAATTACCTTTAAGTCAAATTGCAAATGATTAGACTCCAAATTAGCTCAATAGATTTCTAGAAACCGCAACGGCCAAATCTTTCGAATTTTGCCATTTTGCCAACCAAATTGCCATTCAAAAACCGATTGTAAAGCTTGCCATAGGTCTGAATACACTTAATATCAAATTTCAAATGTGCAGACCAAAAATTGGCTGCGTAATTGCGTAGAGATGGTAGAAGCAATGTTTTAAAAAAATTGATACTTGATTTTGGTTTATTAATATTACCTATTCTGGGGACAAAAAAGATTATATAGTTTGAGGCATGTTCACATAACGTACATATGAAATTTCAAATATTTAGACAAAAAATTGGGGGAGGAGTTTGGTAGCGTTTTTAAAAGCAAAATCATAAAACTTTGAGCCCTTGTCAGACAAGCGTTTGGCCGAAAACCGATTAAGAACATTGTCGCAGATCTCAATATCCTCTATATCAAATCTTGAGTCTGTAGACTGAGAATTTACAAAGTAGTTTGGTAGGGAAATGTACACACAAAGAAACCTACACAGACCGACAATTTCACTTTTGTAAGATAAGGAGTTTTTTATCAGTCCACCCGCCAAATGAAATAATACATGTAATAAGGTAAAGTATGTGAATAGACATTTTATAAAGTTATTTAAAGTGTATTAAAAACCATTTAACCATAAAAACAACACGTCGCTAATTATGGACAACACAGTATACGTTTACAAAGCGGTGATAATCTCATTTTGGTTTAGTAGAAGGCAAGTATGAATAGCTTAAGAACGTACATTTTTTTGTGATTGTCAATAAATATTTTCTTGCAGTGTTATTAGTCTTAAATGGAACTAGCATTTCTAGTTAGTCCTACAATTGATTACAGTTAAACAATATCAATATAGTTTAATCATTTGATCCGGTATATTTCCTAGAATATGCATAGAAATGAGAAGAATATCCACATAGTTAGTATAATTGGACTTTTCAGTAAGATGTCAGTAAAATTTACAAATCAAATACTCTAGTGAAATAATTCCTGATAGCAGACTTAATACTAGTTCGCATTTATTGTACTACGTAATAAATATATAGTAGCTATGTATTTGTTGCAAAATACATAGTTATAAAAATGTTACTAGCGGTAGGTGCCCTGGATATGAACTTAAACTATACCTGATGGTGAGACCCCAACTTCCGGGACTTGGGGAGTGTGGAGCAACCTTTAATTGCCATTGCTCCCAGATCAACTCTGATCCGGAGTGGTAGTACCTGTTTGGGTCCCAACTATTGATTAAATAGAAACCGACTTAAAAATCAAATATACTCTATTAAAAAAAACTGTTCTTCAAAATCACTGGCGTCGGCATTAAACAAGCCAAAAAGGTTGATATGCCGTAAAACAAAAACAACCAACCAACCAACTAGCGGTGGCGGTTACCGGCTTTTCCCGGTCGTAAAATATGCTAAATTCGGATAATATAATTTGGCAAGAGTTTGTATATATTATAAAGGCGTTATTTTATACGTAAAGAAAAAGTATTTTGGTACCATCAGTTTAAATCGAATAAAAAAACAGGACTGTAGCATTCAACGTCGGTTGCGCTAGGTGTGTACTATAATGGCATGCATATGAAGCGATTACAAATTAAAAAATAAAAATAAACTGAGATGAAAAACACTATTTACAACATTGTTTTAAATTTTGACACATTTTTGACCCCTTTAAAATATTTTGCCCGGTTAAAAGAACGGTTAATAAAAATCCAATCATTTAAGATCCCTAGCGCGGCACATCGACTTTTATTTTCCAAATAGAGAAAGTTTGAAAATGAGGAGACATACAGACAAATGGATAGATAGACACATACATGTAGTTCACTGGACCATCACCTATTTAAAATATTTGTAAAACAAGCAGAAAGTGCACCATTTTTTCGGTGAGGTTAAAGATTTGAGGATCATTCAGGACCATGGCGACTCTCATTTGAAACATGTAAAAATGTAAGATACTAGACCCATATGTAGCAGAACAAATGTGACAACAATACTCCGTACATAGGCGAATGGTATCCTTATACAAATACAGCATACTTCCAGGCCTAATAACTTTCTAGCACGGTAGAAGGAACCCATATTGCTCGCAGCAGCTTTAGCAAGGTTCTCGATGTATATGTTCAAACTAATGTTTCCTGTTACCGTAAAACCGAGGAGTTTTTAATAAGTACTATCAGGTAATGTATGTTAAGCCATAGCTATTAGTTGTTGAGTAGGTTATTCTTGACAGTATTTTATGTGACCATCCATTTTACTATATTCTACTGGAGATTTAATGTATCTTTCTAGTGTGTCTGCCATTGTTTTAGATATGTGTTCAGTCGTTTCTCCCTTGTGCTGATATAGAGCGAGGTGAAATCAGTAAATATGCTAATCTCGGAACCAATTTTATCAGGGATGACATTGTTTGAATATTAGTAATAATAAAGACCCAAGGATATACTGAGGTACTCCCGTATTTATATCATATTGTTTATATGTACGGCCCTCGATGGCAACCTGAATTCCTCTCCTATAAAAGAAGGATTTAACTATTTTAAGTATTCGACCAGTTATACCGTATGATTTGATTTTCCCGAGAAGACCATCGTGGCATACCCTGTCAAAAGTCTTAGATATATCTAGGGCTACTTATCTACTCTCCCCTTGTTTCTTGCTGTGGAACGGGTTTTGCTTAATCCATATAGTTGGTCGGTCAGAAGTTTAGCAACCGTAAGGTGAGGACTGGAGCTTAATTAATTCATAGAACCAAATATTTTGGCGAAAAGGGTAAGAAAGCTTATAAGCCGATAATTTAATATGTTAGTTTTTCGACCAGAATTCTTCTAAACTGTTATCACATAAGCAGTTCTCACGCAGCCAAGAAAGCACGATTCGTTAAGTCATTTGTTGTAAAGTTTGAAAAGGACTGGAGCAATCTCAGCGGAGCATCTTTTTTTAAAATAATCCAGCCGGAATTAGGTCGAGTCTACACGTGTAGGACATCTCTAGGTTTTTATGATATGCACCTGTGAGGAGGCGATTTTCAGATCATCTCGTGTGGTGTCAGCTTGCGAAGGCAAATAAGGGAGTGGAGTGTTTTGCTGGATCCATTGTACAGTTCGAGGCAAACAGACTGGTAAGCGTGTCAGTATTATCGTTTGTTGTAAAAAAAACCTGATGACTGTTGGTCAGTGGGAAAATTGTTGATTGTCATTATTTACTATACTGTTGTGAATTTCCAGAAATCACGACTCTCTTATCTCTGCGCTTCGAAGCGTTTTCTGGTGGATTCGCTGTATTCTCACTTAGCAGTTGTTATTTCTTTTATACAATTACATTTATCGTCTTTGAACTTGTGCTGATTATTCTGGATTATGTCGGATAAATCTGCGGTATGCAAGCTTCGATTGAACAAGGGAAACTGCAAAAGTAGAATAAAACTACTTTAGTTTGTAAAATAAAAAAAGCATTTTTTTACACAGTGATCCCCATTTATCAAGGCCCGGAAGCAACTTAGGGATAAGAGTTATTGCAAGTACATTACGTTAGTGTGGAGATTTGATGAAGTGTTTACTTAAGGGGGCGGTTCATTAGGAATGTGTTAACATTGGACTTGAATACATCCAAGTTGTAGTCCGGTGGGAAGCAGGCAGACGGAACAAAGTTCCACGGGCGTGCAGTTCTAAGAAAGAAGCTTTGTTCATGGAATCCGTGTTTATATTTAGGCACAGATATAGAGTTGGGGACATTTTTCACAGTGAATTCAGCTTGACGGGTGTTTTTTCGTGAATGATTGGCGAGCTGGGACCAGTGATTGGAGTTCAGACGAGCACCTGCCATGGAAATAACGATAAAACAAGGATAGGCTCGCAGCGTCTCTTCTGTGGGAGAGAGGTTGCAGGGTAGAGAAAAGGGCATCCCCCACTAAGCCACGATGTGGGTGGCATCACCCAGAATCGAAACCGAAAAACTGTAGCATTCCGAGCTGCTTTGTTACCATTGGCACATGATATATAGCATGGCTAAAAGTTAAAATATTAAAATAAATATGGATGTATATAATGTTTAACTATATTTTTATTTTGATCGCTTTTCGTCCATTAAAACTATTTTAACGAGTTACGCCGATGAAATAGCGGTGCATAAATAAGCCAATAATTTAAGACCCCTACAGCCGCTCTGAGACGTTCAGTCTCGGTAGAAATTAAGTTTTAAATTATAAAAAAAGACAGAAAATTATAGCGTTTTATATATTAATTTATAGAGTGTTAATTTTTTATACTAATAACTTGGAAATGTGTATCTGAGTACAATTTTCTAGAATCGAATCAGGAGCATTAAAATTTGGCGATATGAGCACTGTACCTAAGTGACAAAATTGTGCACTTTTCTAAAAATTAAAAAAAAAATAATAAATTAAGATGGATGTACGCAATGTGTTATAGTTTTTTTTTTTCAATTTTGATTATTTCTTGACTCATTAAAACTAATCTAACCGGATAAAAACTCATAAAATTAGGTCTTTAAAATATCGAATCATTTGAGGCCATAGTCTCCCTCTGCAACTTTTACTTTTGGAAGAGCTAACGTTTGAAAACATGGATATATAGTTGGTTGGTTAGTCGTTTTTGTTTTACGGCATATCAACCTTTTTCGGGAAATTTAATGCCGAATCCAAAGATTGTGAGGAATATTTTTTTAATAGAATATATTTGTTGTTATTACGTCGGTTTCTATTTAACCCATAGTTGGGGCCCTAACAGGTACTACACCTCTGGGTCAGAGTAGACCTAGAAGCAATGACAATTAAAGGGTGGTTCCACATTCCCCAAAGCCCACAAGCTGGGATCTCACCACTTGATATAGTTTAAGGTCATATCCAGGACCCCATTGAGGGACTTTTCCCTCTGCAGGGGGTCAGTCGACGTATTTTAATGCCCCACCGACAGGGCCGAATACGTATAGACAGACAGACAGACTTCTAGCGTGTTATATATTAGATGTATGTGTGTGTATGTTTGCAAATGTCTGGGCATCCTGTTATTCTGAATGTGTGTCTCTTAGTTGGTTATGTAGAGCGACACATATGAAGAAGGAGAGCTGAGAAGTATGCGTAATAAAAATGTTTAAATTAGCCGGGGGTTGCTTTTCCTAAGCGTAAATATATTTTGATTTATTAAGATTTTGTATATATTTTATAAAGTCGTGATTTCAAAAGGAAAAAAAATAGTATTTAGGTGTCATCAAATAGATTCGAAACCGAAAGCAAAAGTGCCGCATTTAAAGCCGGTGGCGTTAACACTGTACTAACGTGACATGCATATAACGAGATAAAAATTAAAAATTGAAAACAAAGATGAAAATACAACATGTATAACGATATATTTTTACATTTTGATTGATATTTTATCCTTGAAATCTATTTCTACTGACCTAAGACCTAAAAAAAAAATTACGATCATCTAATCATTCGAGGCCCGCAGCCCCGCTATGCGACTTTTAGTTTCCAAAGAATATAAGGTTTGAAAATATGGAGACAGAAAGCCAGAACTATAGCCTTTTATATAATGGGTATCAAATGCTTCCTCAATTTATTATATGCGGCTAATTGGAAAGCCAGGAGAAACTGTGGAAATGCGAAAACGACGAAAAAAAAACTGAAGATGTATGATAGGCAAATAGAAGTAAACCAAAGAAATAAAGACAATTAGGATTATAGTAAATAGAGCAATAATAATTGGAACAGGCACTTGCTAAAATAAACAATAATCAACAAAACAAAAACAGCCAAACGAGTGAGAAGAAAAAACTAACCTCGATCGAGTGTGTCATTAGAAATAAAAAGGAAAACACTCGGAACAAGAAATATAGTGCATGTAGGCATGTTTAATTTATGTGGTACATATAGAGGAACGATGTCATGGAAAGCTCAGAGCTTATTTAAGATGCGCACAACAGTATATTGCAAATTGACACAAAACTTGAATGAAATTAATTGAGTATGGGTCAAAATTGTGCGATTTAGAATATTGAAAAATGACCGAATCTAAATAAATTACACATAGAAAATATGAAATGCCGATATTATAAGTGAACTAAACGATGCAAAATGGTGGAAAATAGAACAAAAGAAGCAAGCGTGTATATAAGGGAGAAGTATTAGATTAATGCCACTTTAAACCACCTTGGGATATAACATTTACTTTCCTTGTAATATTTGTTTCTTGAAAATAATAGTTCCCGATAATTATTTATTTTCCTGGGCGCGATGTGCCGCCCGGTTGACGAAATGGAGTAAATAACATTAAGTGTGTGATAGTCAGACGAGAATATTTTCTTGGTAAACGCGGAAAAATATATGCCCATTCATATAAGTAATACTGCCATGTTGTCAGCTATTAGCGCAAGTAGATGTTTTTCATCAACTCATAAAGATGTCATAGTTCTCCATGAGAATTTCTCCCAACGTGCGTACAAAAATCATGGCATAAAAAAGAAATACGGAAAGGCATAATACTGATTGGCTTTATTTATTTCTTGGGGAAAGGGGCCGGAATCTTGCTTCACATTCCAACTCTGAGCAAAACGCATGGAAATGATCAAGACGAGGGTGTCAGTGTAGAAGAATTATTTGAAGAGTTATAAAAACCGGTGATATAGTATATCAGGGAATACCTGCTGAGCTAGTGCCGTTAGTGTGCCAGGTCGTATCGATTTAATTTGTTGCAAGGTAAAGGATTATTGCAATGGAGTTGTTAGGGGCCCTGCTGCGGCGTGTCGACGCAGGTGTTTGGTAACGTATGAATCACATCGACGGTATTGTTCGTGTTTATGCAGGTAGATTGCGGCGTATATTGACGTTGAGTTTACAACTGCCACATTCGCAATTTCGCATGTGATTATATAAATATATTCAAGCACGTCAGATTGACCACGACAGAGTTATTCTATTTTCGGATTTTGTGGATATCTTTTGTATTCGCCGAGCAGTCTCTTTTTTTTATTTCAATAAGCATGTTGTACAGATTGGTGTCCAAATGTTGTAGTTCAGCTATATTCTACTCAAGTGAATCATGCGCTGTTGTTTTTTGTTGTTGTTGTTGTTGTTGTTGTTGTGGTTTCCTTTTTCTTTCCCTCAAAGGCTTAGTGTATTTACAATTTTTTATTGGTTAAAAGGTGAGTGCAGGATGGTAAGAGGGGTATTACTTGTAATTTCAATTACAATTTTCTTATTTTATACTTTATTTAGTTTCTTGTTTGTTATTAAGTACTGTTAGTATATTTGTAAATGTGTAAAAAGAGATTCGGTTTAAAACAGGCTGTAGTTTTTTATATTTGGTTTCTAGAAATTTTAAAGAATAACTCTGTCGTGACTCAGCAGATGTGCTTGGATAATGCCGTGCTGCTAAAATATATTCACACACATAAACTCCCCACCCCCCCATATATATATATATATATATATATATATATATATATATATATATATATATATATATATATATATATATATATACATATATATATATCCAGCATAGAAGCCATGCTGCTGAAGTCACAGCTACGCTTGATCGGGCACGTCTCCAGAATAGAGGATCATCGCCTGCCAAAGATAGGCCTATATGGCGAACTCTCTACTGGCCGTAGTGAGAGAGGGGCACCGAAGTCAATGACTGCCACATTGACCACCTCCAGTGGTCTACTCTCGCTGCTGACCGTGTTACCTGGCGACGTACTTTCACCTAGGCTGTTTCCTCCCTTGAGATCTCCCGCACAGAGGATCTGAGCGAGACGCGCTGCAGGAGAAAGATTCGGGAAGCCTCCGCAGCCATACCTGACGTGAATTTTGACTGCAAGCGCTGTGGCCGAACATGCTTGCCCCACATCGGGCTTGTCAGCCACAAGCGTGTCTGCAGTCGTCGTTGAAAACCCACTTCACAGAATCATCGTTTGCGAAGTACTGTCAAGATATATATATATATATATATATATATATATATATATATATATATATATGTGTGTGTGTGTGTGTGCGTGTGGGTATATATATATTTCTGTATATATGTGTATATCTACATGATTATATATGAGTATTTTAGTATATATATATGTATATGTTTGTATGCATATATATATATATATGTATATATATATATATGTGTGTGTGTATGTATGTATATATATATATATATATGTATGTACTTTCGAAATTAATAACATATCCAAAGATTATAAAAAAAATGATGAAATCTGAGTTTTTTGTAATGAAATAACCAGCCCAGATAATGTGTCAACGTTAATATTTTCGTATGTTGAGGTGCGATAATGTGGATGAATTCCTGAAAAATGATTGCTGAAATTAGTAACATATCAAAGAGTTATGGAAAATAATGAAATGTGAGTTATTTTATTGGTGAGTTTGTAATGAAATACCCGGCCCAGTCAATGTATCTCAGTTGTTATTTCAGTAAGAGGGGGAGAGATAATGTGGTGTACTCATAAAAATAACTGTCGAACTTTGTACGTTATTCAAGAATTATGAAAATTATAGAAATGTCAGTTATTTAATTAGTGTGTTTGTAATAACTGTGTAAAAAAATAATAATAAAAAATATTCTGGAAATGTTTAACATCTCCAGAATATTTATGAAAATTATGAAAAATTATGAACTGAGTAATTTTATTGGTGTATTTGTAATGAAATAAACAGCACAAACAATGTATCAGAGTTAATATTTTAGTAATATGGGGGGGGGCGATAACATGGGTGTCATCATGAAGAATAATTGTCGAAATTTGTAACATATATAAGAAGTATGGGATGCAACGAGATATGTTCAAATATATAAAAGCAGAATACCCAGAGTCAGCCAGGATTGAATGAAATAGGTGAAATATATAGAAGCCGAACACCAGACATCGCCCGGGATTTAATAATGCAGGTGCAAATAAATACTAACAGAATACCTGCCATCGGCTGGAATTTGATGAGATAGATACAAATACAGAATAGACGAATACTTGGCGTCGCCAGGATTGCATTAGATAGCTGCACCTATGCGCTAGAAGAATACCCGGCGTTGCTCAAGATTGACTGAGATAGGTGAGAAAATATACGATTTCGTCTGCCCAATCACAACATGTTACGTCATAGCTACACTCAGCCCGGATTTAAATTGAATTATCTATAGGCGGAGCGTAGCTATGATGTAAAATGTGATTTGGCAGGCATCATCATCGGTGGAAGCCAGTGCTTATATAACGACCGGTGATTCATATACACACATAATGTCAACACCAACGGCGAAAGCATAACTGAAGAGGCGATACAAACTAGACCAACAGACTATGCACTTCCTGGTTATACCTTCCTCGGACCCGGAACTGATCTAGAAAAGAAAAAAAAGACGCCAAACAAGTCAACAAACTCGACGAATTAGCCAAAATACACGATTACGAATACGCAGACCAAACCATAAGTACACGAAACGCAGACGACAAATTCATACAAGGAGCCATACATGAAGGACTATTGGCAACCTGGCGGCCGGAGCAATACGTGCAAAGCAAGTACTCGGTCTCGACAAGTACTTTCGTAAAACTAAAAGATCTTAAGCAGAGTCAAGTACTAGCAGAAATATTGGTAATACTAGTAATACTGAACCTGCTAGCAAAAGGAGCAGGATGGAAAATTGTATACCGACGATGGAAGCACACACAGCTCCAGACGATACAGTGTCAGGAGGAGGTGGAATGTTCAACAAAACAGAAATCGGAACTATCAAACCAAACGGATCAGTGGACTGATCACGTAAATATACCTTCAGAAACAAATTTCGAAACGTACTCAAATCGGACAATATGAATTATCAAGCCATACACTTTGAAGCACCCAAAAAATAGATCAAGGAAATAATCAAACAAATTGGAACCAAATACTATTAAAAGGATTTGAACAATCACGACATCATATGATCCCATACCACCTAACAACAACATCGAATCAGAGGCATCATTCACTATGGCAACATAATACAGAGTAGAAACAATCAGAGTATGCATCGATGACATAATATGTGAGGAAATTACAGACAGCAACGGAGAAACCAGATACATATCATCACGGGCAGCAACATTCTACTTATACGAGGATTACGGTAAATACGTGGGTTTCGGAAACTTACTTGATATATCGCACATTCCAAACAGAAACTGGGTGGAATGCGAACCAGTAGAATGTGAAGCAACAAAATTACCAACATACACATACAGATAGTGGATGCCAGCAGGACTAACAAAAGATGTGTTCGATAAAGATATATCGCCAGGAAAAGAAGACCAGCTTTTTTTTTACACAGTGATCACAACTTATAAAGACCCGGAAGCCACTCAGGGATAAGGGTTATTGCAAGTACATTACGTTAGTGTGAAGATTTGATGAAGTGTTTACTTAAGGGGGCGGTTCATTAGGAAATTGTTAACGTTGGACTTGAACACATCCAAGTTGTAGTCCGGTGTACAGACGGAACAGAGTTGTTTAGATGCAAAAGAATTACACGACTGGAGACGAATGCGGATGAGTCCAAACTTCTATGAATTACGACAAGGGGATGTATATTCATTTAAATGGAAAAAATAAAAGTCTACAATACAAACCACTAGGTAATACATACTTGAACAAAGGAGTCGTAGTAAACAACGCAACATTAAGGTCAGCGGGCACATATTGCGAAAACCACTTAAAACCGGTTGGGATGGCAGTCGAGATATATCGACCGGATCTGAAAATCTATACAGTAATTAGAAAGATTGTTACGAACAATTAAATCACGAGGACACAAGAAAAGTAAAGCGAACACAATATGACGTGGACATACTTCTCACTTAAAGGTCTGACCTGGCTTCAAATGCCTCACTTACTTGGAAGCCGGACGGAGGTCCAGGCAAGAAAACAAAAAAACAAAAAGTAACAGGAATAACAATGGAAGGAGGAAGAAATATACTAACTGACGAAATATTTACGTCAGAGGAACCACCCCCTTTCCTTCTACTACACGCACCCATAGTAATAGAAATTGAAGGATCAAGGCCAAACTTCTTCACTTTCAATATCACTTACGAAATGGACGTGCAATTACTATAGGAACAATCTGAACATCCGCAGACAATAATAACATGCTCAAGTACGGCATTTAAACAAACAATGTAAATGAAAGACGAAAGAATGCCGGTTAACCCAATTATTCAGAGATGTAAACTTAGGATTATATTCCTAAATCAACACATCGGACGTGAATATTTGTAAAATAGCACTGTAAAAAATTTGGTAAAAACACAATAAATACATATTTTTTTCTAAGATAACCTGATTAATACTTTATTTACATCTTTGCCAATGAAAGCATCTAATTAGCGAATGTATAGTGAATATATATATATCGTATGTGTGGGCATAAGATTTATATAGAAAGTTATATTCGCGCTTTATATATTGTGGTTCTTTGTGCTTGTATTCACTCAAAAATAAACATGTTACCAGAATTATATTGAAAACATTTTATTCGCAAATAATTGATGAATTTACGTTGATATTGGCTCTCCTCATCCTGAAACCAAGGTTAATTTTCTTGTACTAATCTTTATCACTCTAAAATTGTATTTTCCCTTTTTACTTACGCATTGCGTTTAGAATTCAAACCCTCAAACCGTAAAATAGTGAATAGCAAATTATCAGCAACTATGTCTGATAATTAATATTAATTAAACGAATGCGGAAGTGTAACCGATCATATGCAGTAATCTTTATTACATGTAATGACATCAATATTGACGAATGTAGCTTCTATGTCTTCATTTGCTTTACTCGGCGTGTAGTGATTTATTAACGCCAGTTTTTCGTCCATTATCTTTGACGTTTGCATTGTAAAGGAGAGTTAGTCTTACCGGCTTAGCCTTTATTACTGCCACGCGAAAGGCAAGTAAACGCGTTTACAAGATTGATGATTCAAATACAAAACAGGACACATGCGGAAATAGCTTTGAAGTGATATTCGGTTATAAGTTAATCAGGTTTCAGTCTGAACTGCAAAGGACCCACGATCGTTTCATTCATTATAGTGAAAAGCAAAGCGCTGATGTAAAAGTGTATCTATTTAATATATATTTATATATATATATATATATATATATATATATATATATATATACACGTA
>NC_136493.1:119596022-119668522 GCF_053919585.1 Euprymna scolopes | reverse complement strand
TTTTAAAAGAGGAATTACAAGTGTTTTATATTTTATTCACAGTTTCGTGTTAGGGGTGTCAACAATTCATATACAAATTCTGATACAGCTAGCCATTTAAGCCTTACTCCTTAAACGATAAGCGGACATTTGTTTATTATTATTTTTTATTCAGTGTGTAAACTCAACTTTGAACAACATATTTGGAAATTAGAAAAATTAAAAAAAAAAATTTGCTTTAGCATGTTAAAAGTATTTAGGTTTGTAGATAATTGTATTCTACTGTGTTTGGTCAAGTTTTTTTTTTGCTGTTCTTTCTTGCTTTTTAGAACTTTTGACTAAGGGGGTTGCTTAGAACCTAAATTAAACTAAACTACGGATGTTGGAATGCCCCCTAAAATGTACGTGGAAAAATCGATTTTATAGCGATATTTAAGAATGGTGAGCCGGAAAAAAAGGTTAAAAACAAAACAAATAATCAATGAATAATTATTACCAAAGGCTATAAATGCTACTTTTTTTACTTACATAAATGAGTTTATTTTATATATTAAAGTATTTTCAATCGCCTTTCTTTGCGGGTGTGTGGGTGCAAAATATCTCCAGATTTTCTAAAATTGCCCGCTAGATTGCAAACGAAATCTCCATATATAGCGGGAAAATCGCTAAATTTTAAACACTTATCACGTGAGGCAAGCAATGATAAATAATTTTCCATAAATAAAAAATGGCCCATCGGTACAAAGAAACCCACCTATTTATTATAGAAAAAATAAGCATAATGTTATAATTAAAAAGAGATATATATAAACACGTATGAGTACAGTAAACATAGTATATCAAAATGTCGAAGCAATCAATTTATTTAGTTATTTAGACTATTAATTACGAACGAACCAAGAGTTACATTTATATATATATATATATATATATATATATATATATATATATGTGTGTGTGTGTGGGTGTATATATTAGTTTATGTTCATCGATTTTTATAGTTAATGCTACTCAATATTTTCATCAGATAATCAAAGGAATTTTTACTCCTGCATTAAACTTTACTATGAATTCCGTCACTTTAAATTTAAATGTTCTTTAATTTTCGTATTTTATAGAGAAATGTTTGTGAACTTTTTTTCAATATAAACTACTACAGAGACGTTATGTTGTATCCGTTTTTTCTTACTTTTACTCTTTCCTTTCAATATATTGTTTATTTTTTTTAAACATTTCGGTAAATATTATTTATCAAAAATAGACGATTATATAACGGTAATTATTAATAGTTAATCATATACCTATATAGCTAATAGCAAATAACTTATATCATTAACAGACTGAGTATTAGTAAACTGGAATAATCTAGACAAGACTAGAAGAAACACTTATACACGCCATGCATAATTCCAGACGTAATATCCAGATAAATATATGCTTTCCGAGTTTTCCAATGTAAACAAGTTTTCAGATCGTACTTATGATTTTGCGTCGCAGACCAACATGTATGGCGTCGATATTCATTGCAAATTAGTAATTAGTCTTATTTGATAATCAGTTATTTGATAACTTAAGTACGAGGCGGAAACATACATCAAAGCCGCTGCATATAAACACGTCTGAATGTTGCAAACATTAATCAGGTTATTTTCTATCGAAAGAAACCAATCAGCGAAAATGTGTGCTTTACCTTTTTTTATGTTTGTTCTGTTTTGAACTGTGTAATATTGCTATATAGTTAATATCTAATTTGTGGCCCGTATATCAAATGATTCTCAGCTTAAAAATATCGTTAACAGTTGCCAGTGTGTTCTTTCATGTCAAACTCAATTTAGTCAGACGTTTGTTCATCTGCTTTTCAATTACGAGGCAGAAAAATGGCAGAAACTAAAATATCAGCCATACTGAGCGTAACCCGGTTAAGCAAAAATTGTATTATAATAACAACAAGGAAAAACCCATATATTATGAATGAAAAATATGTTCTATTTTATACCTATTGTATTCCCTAAATTTAACATTATTAACATCGAAAGCACGTGTCTATTTTTCCGGATTTCTCCAGAAACATTAATAAGAGCGTGTAAAAACTGCTCTCTAGATACACTTGAATTCTCTTCACGTGATCTATTTGCTTAGAGTCGAGGTGCCTTAAAGAAATTCCAATACTTTTTTCGTATATAAACTATTATTGATTGTACACACATGAAACTCTAATCACATTCGAATTAATCCCCTCGTCTGCAATACACTTGTTGTACTGCTCCACCAGTTTTTCGGCCGCCCAGGAAAGTGCTCTTACTTGGGCGTCTCAATGACTAGTTATACTCTTTTTCAACTCTTCAATTTTCTCATATCGACAGCCTGAAATGTTTCCCTCAGGCTTTGTAAACAGTCAAATGTCACAAGGGTGAATGTTTGAACTACAGAGAGAGTGTAAGCAATTTGATGCGCATCTTGAGCCCGCTTGGCCAAACATCGTACACATCTTCCGCATCTTTAATCCTCGCGAATAATTATGTGTACAGTTGACAAATTGATATCAAACTGTGCACGTATTCTTTTTAAAGTCACACGAGAGTCCTTGCCTGTGCTATTCTTTTTTTTTCAAGTGTGGTGTTCTTTACTCCTCATCCATCTCTTATCAACCTTTACACTCTCTTTTCCTTGCATCGTTTATGCCACTAAAACTGATGTCTGTTTTATTCACGATTGCTCAATTGCAGTCTGAATCATTACATACGTTTATCTGGTATTTTGTCAGTTTCAAAATAGACATATTGTGGGGGCTGGCATCTGTACTATGTACCAGCTGTGAGAATTAGGCCTTAGTTGAATGTGTGCCAATTTCTACTGAACAATTCATTAGAAACTGGAATCGGAAAAATTGGCCTCTCATCTCGTATAATGTGCTGCAAGAGTATAATAAATTTTCAATCTTTTACGACAATTTTAATTCCCGTGAAAAAACATCTGGAAACTTATTGAAGGCATATTATAGAAAAGGATATATTATAATGAAAGCTTTACAGTCGAAATCTAATACGCAATGATTACTACGGTCCAATTATGCCTTTATATTTTTAAACAAATTTTAAATCTGTAATCATATAGGTTAAAGCAGAATAAATGTAATTAACAAATGCAATAAGATATGCTGAAACAATAGAGCGATTACGAAATAATGTTTTATTCACTTTATACCCGTATATTTTTGCAAAATTTAGCCTCACTTAGAATATAAGAATCCATTAAAAAAATTACCCTCATGGATTTCTCCGTGTATGAGAAATAATAATTTCTGTGTGGCTCATTTATGAAAAATATGTTCTGATACTATTATTAAATTTAAATCACTTACTGATTACGATTCAAAATATAATGTTTACATATGTATTTTTATAGGGTAGTCACCACTTATCAAGGTCCGGAAGCCACTCGGGGGTAAGGGTCATTGCGTGTACAGTAGTCAATTGGGTAGTATCGTAATAATCGTTATTATTGAAGATTTGATAAAGAGTTACTTAAGGGGGCGGTTCATCATGAATTTGTTTATGTTGGACTTGAAGACATCCAACTTCTATTTAGGTGGAAAACAGAAAACGGAAGAGAGTTCCGCAGGGGAGCGTTTCTAAGAAAGGAGATTTGTTCATTGAATCTACGTTTTGGTTTTGGCACAGATAAAGAGGGGGGCAATTTTGATAGTGGTTTCAGCCAGACGGGTCTTTATCGTGAAAGATTGACGAAGGGCGACAAGAAATCGGAGCTCAGACAAGCCCCTGCTTGAAAGTAAGGATAAAACAAAAACAAGCTCCCAACGTTTCTCCTGTGGGAGAAAGGTTGCAGAGAAGAAAAAAGGGTATCTCCCACTAAGCCACGAAGCCCATGTTGTACTTTGTCAAAGCAGGATAGGCTGTTTTAACAGCTCCTGCCCAGATGTGGCAGCAGTACTCCATTCTTGAACTTACTTGGCTTTTATATAGACAGAGAATTGCATTAGCAGTGATATATCTTCTGAAGCGGTAGAAGGATCCTAATATTTTTCCAGCGACCTTGCCAACTTACTTGATGTACTTGCTCCATTTCAGGTCAGGAGTAAAGGTCAGGCCCAGAACCTTATCAAAACATGAAGCTTCCCTGAGACGGGAGTCATTCATTTCAATTGATGCCTCATATGAATCAGAGCGTTGATGATATAAATATAGGAGCTTGGTTTTAATGCATTAAATATAACCAGTCTCCTCTTACCCCAATGTAACACGCGCTCAACATCAGAGGAGAGAGAATCAGAGAGAACTTTGTCATTTACGGCCTTTAATGTGTTGCCATAGATGGTCCTGTCATCAGCATAGATATCAACGATTGATTTAAGTATGTGTTTTGGGAGATCATTGATGCAGATCAGGAAAAGAGTTGGAGCATGGATGACCCCTGAGCGACTCCAGCATTAATACAGTGGGCTTCTGATTTCTGGCCATCAACCACCATTCTCATGAGACTAATAGAGCGAAATGATTTAATAATTGAGAAAACATTACCAGTTATACCGTAGCTGAAAATCTTGTGAAGTAGGCCCTTATTCCATACCTTATCGGAGGTTTTTGATATGTCAAGAGCAATTGCCCGAGAAAGAAGGCCTTTGTCGAGAGATTCATTAATGCTATGAGATATACCCGTTAACACATCTGCTGTGGATCTGGCGGAACGGAAACCATATTGCATGTCACTAAGAATGTTATTTCTGCTGCGGTGGTTGAATCCTTCTTTATTTAATATAGATTCCAGGAACTTACTCATGACACACAGGATACTTATTGGTCTGTACCGAGAGGGAGACGACATATCATCTGAATTCTTAAATACAGGGCTTACTGATAAGATTGTCCAGGGTGTTAAGAAGCACTTCTTTAGGCTACACTTAAAGAGTTTTGTAAGTATGGGGGCAAGTTCCGGTTGAAACTTTTTCAGCACTATAATTTGAATGCTGTAAATACCAGTTGCTTTACTGGAATCAAGGTTTTTGATTTGTTTAGCGACATCACGCACAGGTATTTGTATGTTGCATGGTGTGTTGTCTGTTATAAGAGGAAATACGGGGAGTTGATGGTCTTTGTCGCATAGGGTAGAATTAAGTGCAACGTTCTTGGCAAATAGTTTGATCTTGTCTGATGCTGACGAGATGACCTCAGGTCCATTAATGATGGCTAACATAGAACGCATGCTTCTGTTCATGATCATGTTTGCTATTTGACAAAACTGGTGGGAACGAAGCCGCTGCTCAGCTACTTTGGATTCACTGGACTGAGCCTAAAGCTCTCTTGCTTTTTTATTACTCTTTTGCAGTGGGTGCTGGCAGTCCTGAATGCAGCTTTTGTCTCAGTGCATCTATTACCTCGGTAGCTATGAAAAAAGTGATTTCTGTGCGCACATTCTGGGGAGAACCATGGCTAGCTATTAGATTTTAGTTGGAATATTTTGGAAGGTAGGATCGGTCTATGTCCACAATAAACCATTCGCTCACATCTGATACTATAGATGACACATATTTTTTTTAATATGGAATGCAGCGGTAGATCAGATATAAATGTATGAAAGATATTCCAGTCAGCCGTAGACTATCGATATAGAGTACGGTGGAGATGGTACGTCTGAAGACTTATTACATTTCGTTGTTATTTGTACTGACACAACCGAGTGGTCGGAAAATCCCAGAGTAAACAGAACGGAACATGAACATAGTCCATGGGAAGTTAAGGGAAGAAAATCTAGAAGGCAAGTGTACTAACCGGGGGTATCGTGCATGGATGAGTTCGTGAACAATCTGGAGGAGGTGACAGGCTATGGCCAAATCATGCCAGAACCTCCCCTCCTCATCTGTCTTGTTTGAGTGGGTAATCCATTCCACACTGTGGACATTAAAGTCACGACAAATATGGATGTAAGCAGATGATTAACGGACAGGATGTGTTCAATTTAAAGCAGATGATTAACGGACAGGATGTGGTCAATTTTCTCAGCTATGATCTTAAAGATAGTAACTCCGCGGTTGTGGGGGCGATAGAGAGCAAATATGCATGCAATGCTGTAAGCAAGTGCAACCCAGAAGCAAATATAAGGAACATTAGGGTATTCACTGGATATATCCCTAGGACGTGGAAAGCCATCTTTAATATAGGCACATATTCTATGTCCATGCCGATCTTGGGGGCCAGATTTAGATGTTAAGTTAGAGTATCCGTTAATAATGAATTAATTTAGGGAAGTGGTCGACCCTATTCCAGTTTCACATAGGAAAAAACGACCCGGTTTCGTCTCCTGTAGTTGGTTTTACACATCTGGAAGTTTGTAAAGTAGACTCCCGATGTTGGTAAAGGAGATATTGTAGTAGGGGTCTGTGCTCATGTAAGTGTATATATATATATATATATATATATATATATATATATATATATATATATATATATATATATATATCCATATACATATATATATAATAGAATTGAGACAAATTAAGTCACTAAATATGCATATGCCTATATGTATATGCAAGTATATATCTATAAGTACATATATATATATATATATATATATATTTAAATAAAAGAATTGAGACATACTAAATTCAATATATACATATATATACATTTATACATATATATATATATAAGTAAATTAACATAGGTTTTAAGAATGCCACATAAAAATAATTTAGTGCACATTACATTTTTATAAGATTAATATTTGGTTTACATTAAATATCAATGGCAATTAAGTTAATAACGATAAGAAAGTAATATGTCAAACATAAACGGGGAAAGGTAAGTGATAAGGAAGTTTGTTTATATTAAACATAGCATGAGATGACAAACTACATCATTTAGATAGAGAAACGACCCACATCATTTTGGTAGAGAAAATGGGAACCCAAATGAAGTAATAAACAGAATAATTAACATTTTATAGATAAGCATTAGAAAGTATATAATTATGTTTAACTGTTTCTCAAGAATCTCTAATCCAATTTTTGGTAAGAGATAACCGAGCTTTGCAAATAATTTACAGATCTAAACAAATTCAGAGCAATACGCCGTACACGATAGTATGCACTCATTGAAATGAAAGTAGTGGCTATGAAGTGCAGTTCCTTTATTTCATTGAATAATCAGTAATGACTCAAGCGATGAAAATGCATTTAATAGGTCAACCAATACCCACGAAACACCCCTAAAAAATAGTGGATACAAAAATATGGATATAAAATATAAGCAACAAAACACCAACAACTATAATAAAATTAAAAATAGAGGAAAAAGAACTATAATTTGGTATACGGCCCCATACAATCAAATGTTAAAAACAAACTTGGCAAGAAATTTCTAGACCTTATTTAAAAACACTTTCCCGCAACCAACCCCTTACACAAAATCTTCAACAAAAATACCTTGAAGTTATCTTACAGTTGTTGCGAACATTTAGAGATGATAATTAAAGCACATAATAACAAAATACTTAATAAAAACAATGTAAAAAACAAGAAAACACACAATAAAAAAGTAGACACCATGACAAAATTAAAACCGACACTAGCAGAAATAATAATAATAATAATATAATAATAATAATAATAATAATAATAAGAAGAAGAAGAAGAAGAAGCATAATAATAATAACAACAACAAACCAACACTGGACAAGAACAATCATACCATAAATAAAAATACTAATAACGAACAAGACAAATGCAACTGTAGACACCGCACACTTTGCCCGGTTCAAAATAAATGTCTAACAAAAAGCGTAGTTTATCAAGCAACAATATTCGCGAAAGAAAACCCGAATATCAAGCCATATTACGTAGGAATTACTTTCGTTAGATTTCAAAACCCGATACTATGACCACATAAGTACATTAAAAAATTAAAAAAATAACACCGTATAAAAAATACTAGCGAATAAATACTGGGAACTCAAAGAAAGCTGACATTCGCCGGTAGTCGAATGGAAAATAATAAGACAAGCTACCACGTGCAGACATTTAAACGACCCATGTAAATTATGCCTTCATGAAAAATTTGCTATCCTGTACTTTAAAGAACCCCCAAATATATTAAATTGTAGACGAGATATAGCAAACAACTGTGTTCACAAAATAAAACTTACTCTAGGATAGCGATAAAAAAACAGCTTTAAAACTAACAAAAACAATAGAAAACCAAAAATAAATAAATTAAATAAACATGACTATACATAAACGATCATATATATATATATATATATATATATATATATATATATATATATATATATATGTGTGTGTATGTATGTATGTGTGCATGTATGTGTGTACACATATGTATATTTATATATATATATATATATATATATATATATAAGAGAAGAAATGAGGAAAATCGTTTACCTTAAACCACTAACCTAGTTCTAAAACAGATCCTTTATTCTATTAAATGCATGACCATTGGCTGATAGGAAGGGGAGCGGTGGATACTAGAACGCTGATTGGCTAACTTAAATCCTCAACATATATAAAAACGAGAAACAACCACAAATTTAGCGCATAAGCCTGACGAATCCTATAGTTGATGAAACGCCGAATATTCAGTGTAGCTTTATCGCCATATATATTTTATAAATTACTAACTAGTTCTACCTACGTATTGAGCACTTTTGAAGTAATTACTTAAAGTTTACGCATAAATCTATACGTTCGTATATTAATTTTATGTGAGTAAATGAAGTAGTTATATATATATATATATATATATATATATATATATATATATATATATATATATGTATATATATATACTATTAATAAAAATATGCATAAATAAGTTACTTGCTATAATATACTACGACAGAAAATGACATTCATACAAAAACAAGGTAAGTTTCTTATAAACAAATGGAAACATGTTAAAAACGACGAAGACAGATCAATTATTGATCGAATAAGAGAAGTCTGATGAACACGCGCCAATTTGCAAAGACACATAGATATTTGAATAACAAAACATCTGATTGCCTGGCGAGCAAACCCAGTCCTACGCAAAATTAATATATATATATGTATATATATATATATATATATATATATATATATATATATATATATACATATATATATATGCATATATATGCATATATATGTATATATATATATTAGTAAATATATATATATATATATATATATGAATTAATGTTTATCTTTCTCTACTAAGGTTTCAAGTATTATATGAGTATAAACAGAAAATAAAGACATAGAATATAAGATAAATAATAATAATAATAATAATAATAATAATAATAATAATAATAATACCAAAATATGATTAAATAAAAACAGAAAGACCAAACCAGGCACAAACACAACTCTGCTGGAGTAAGATATGGGAAGAACGCTGGGATCACAATAGAAATGGCAAATAGTGCAAAGGCATAAAAGAAGAGTAACTACAAATCGAGGACTGGCCAGTAAATGAAATCAGCAATTGCCTTTAAAGAGAACCGTGAAATATGACAAACTGAAGTGCAATAGGTCACGGCTAGATACCTATATACCGGTTCAAAAATTCCCAACATTACACGAAAAGCTGAGTAGAGGCATGCAAAACATAAGAAGATATATAAAATACCAACCAAGAGTATTAACATTATTGAAAATGACATGTGAAGATAGAAACTTGAACTGACTGCCGATGAACAATACATAACAAAAATTAATGGCTTTCAAGGATATTCAATCACGACTACTGTTAATTATGGCCATGGTGCTCCTTAACAATATACTGAAAAAGTGCCAAGATCGATGCATGTTGTCTAATACAGAGGGAAAAATAAACCACCTGATATACATTGATAATCGCAAAGTCTTTGCAAGTGCCACAAAAGAAATAGACACACTAATAAAAAATGCCAGGTTCTTTAGTCAGGGTAATCAAATAGAATTCGGTATGGACATATGAGCGCTTGTTGTTATAAGAAAGATAAAACTGGAGACGACAGTAAGCATGGAACTACCCAAGGAAATCGAGATAAGAGTAGTAGTGGAACAAGACGCCTATAATTACTTGATAATTCTGAAAGCAGACACCATTAAAGGAAGAGAAATTAAATAGAGAATTGGAAAGGAATAATTTGGGAGAACAAGAAATCTCCCGAAAACAAAATTATATATCAGACACCTAATAAATGATTTAAATGCATGGATAGTATCATAATAAGATACTCTGGACTGTTCATAAAGGAGAACTCATCAGATTGATTAGAAAACCAGGAAATACTCAAACGGAAGATACGTGAATGTTAACTTTTTACCATAACTATTGTTTCAGCCGAGTATTTTATTTGTATGCCTGTTGCAACTTGATATTCGATTATGGGTTAACAAAAATATTTCAGTTAATACTTTTTATAACAACAAGCAAAATACTAATAATAAGCAAAATACTAATAAGCTAGTTATAACCGACCAGTGTTTGGTAGGTGTAAATCACAACAATGATAATATTAATAATTTAGTCATCGCCGGGCAGTTTTTTCCGTGGTGTAGATCAAACCATGTCAGTAGTAAAAAGTTACTTATTGCAAGCCATTTTCTTATCAGAGCAAATTAACATTTTAATTAATTTGTTATCGCCAACGATTATTTGATCGAAACAGGTCTACTGTTAATCTACTGATTCCCTTAGAAGTAAAATTGATAATTGACACATTCCCCCAAACAATTGTTTACTATAAACTAAAATAATTAATGTTACGGAAGAGGTTAAACGTATGATTTTAACAAAAAAATACAATGACTCCCTAATAAAAGATACGTATAATTACTTTTCCTCATAGATAGTAAACTGTTTGATTTGTTTTTCCCGTTTTTATATGTTTATCTTCCCCGTTTATGTAAAAAAAAAACTTTATTTTACATGAATATACAACAAATGCTTATAAGGAATGTAAAGTATACACTAATTACCGATTTAGATAGATCAGGTTTCGAGGTTGTAAGGTTTTTAACCTTGTTTTCTTTACTAATAAATTTACACTATCCATTTAGGTAAAAACACAAATTGTACATAAATATAAAATATATATCAATAATGAGCACATAAAATAGATATTTCTCTACTTAGATAATGAGCTTTTTGTTTCTTTAACATAGTTTAACATGTTTTTCTTCACAATTCAATCTACTTTCGCACTATCGAGTTAAAAGATTCATTTCAATGCCAATACGTATATTACACCAATAAGCAAAGATAAGTTTTTTTTTATTTATATGACCCGCTTTTATGTTTTATATTTTAACGTACGTTTCTGGCAAATGAATGTAGTTAAAGAAAGACAAATGCAGGTTTCCGATGAATATAAAATATATAACAATATAAGTATGAATAACTATATTTATTGCTATTAATACATTATGTACGGCATATTTGGTTTTAGTTTTTACTTAAAACTATTTATCTTCGTAGTAGGAAACAAACTTAGTTTTAGTAGTGTTCTATTTTCATTTTATTTTAAATTAGTACTTGTTACGCTGTGGACACCGTCAGTTATATTTGTTCATACCTCACTAAAAATGTTTTCCTAAGATAATAAAATACAATAAAATACAATCTCAAAATAACTTTTTTTTATTATAGACATTAGCCTGGATGGAGGTATTTTAGCGTTTAAAAACTGGACACACTATAATATATAAAACATACACCTATCAAATGAATTGAAACTTAAATATACCATGGTACCAATAAGTACATGAAGGGGATGGCAAGATAAATTGAAAGATTTCGAGCCTAATTGCGAATAAGTAAATGTATTAATAACATTATATCTGTAATATTTTTTAATTATTTTCAAATAGCATAAAAAACATGTAAAATTATTTTCGTTGCTACATTAATTAAGTGTACTGTATTCTCTCAGTATATCATGCCATCGTTCAAATTATTTATATTCTTACTTCATTTTAAATAATTATAGTTCTGTCTACAAAAAGTATTTTTCTGTTGACTGATGATGGAAGACAGATCCAGTCATTTATAAAACTTGATATATCTGGAGAAACACTCATGTTATTACATATTACGTTTGGTCAGCATAAAATCTGGAAAATTCTTTCACTTGCTTGATGCCAATATAATCCCCTGGTCCAACTCGAGAAACCCGTGTTTATCACCGCGTTTGACTATGGCAGATGCCCTCAATAAGTTGCCAAGGTCAGTGCATTCGGGCGGTTAACAATGAAACAAAGCGATTGTGTCAATGTCTTGTGTTAAACAGTTTCGGTTTATTTCTGTTCTTCTACTTCCTTCAAGAAGACTTAGAGCAATTTCTGTTTGGAATGATAGATGTGGTTTACATGTAAGAGGGTCATGAGGAATTGGTATCTTGATTCTGTTTAGAGCGAAATCTTATTAGGTGCTGAGCAAAAGTGTCTTACACTCTTTATCATTTATAAATAGATATCATTGTAGACTTGAACATTTAAAATTAAAACAATGTAAAAATTACACACACGCTTTAATGACTTGTTTATTTTAATATGGTTGAATTTATTAATAATAATTCTATAGTTTCATGAAGATAAGAGCGGGTAACTCCATGTTAAGAGTTATTAAAACTGCCTCACTATCTTCTAAGCTTATCAATGCGTTGGCAGTTTGATAAATATTGATAAAATAACATTGTGTTATTAAAAACCATATGCACATATATTGTATTTATTTGCGCTACACTCCCTGATATTTTCAATGTATGTGGACAAAAAGTTGTTTTCACTCTAAGACCATCTTTTCTGAAATTCCAAGATTTTCTCTGTGTTTTTTTTTTCGTAAAAGTATTTTTAAAAACACATTAACGTTTAACTTGTTTCTTAAATTTGTTTTACTTCAGATAATAATTCTATACTTAGAGAATATATATTTGTAAAGATGTATTTTACTGATTCTAATGAAATAATAACCTATTTCTTGTAATGAAGTCACATTTACTGCATTTAAATGCTTTGTCCAGTCCTATGAAATATTACAACATTAAATACGTAATAAGATTTGAAAAAAAAAAACCCACGCGGAACAAAGAACGTATCAATTTAAAAAAAAATATTTCGTTGAATTGCATTAACGTGTTATTATTATATATTAAATATTTCTTTGCTAATCCAACGTTAATATGTATTTCATAATGATGGATTTCTAGTCAAAATTCTTACCCTTCAAGGGGGAAAAATAAGTATCATATAAAATCATTAGTACCTACTTTCAATTCATTTTCGAATCTAGTGCATGATTTAACTCCTGGAAGTGATGCATTTAGACCTTACACTATATTATATAAAATCATAACAATCGTTTTGGCATTATACTGCGTTAACAATAATAGTTTATATTTAACCTCAATAGAATAAAAGGAATTCAATTTGCAGCCAAATTCTCACTGTTTCTCGCTCCTCAGATTTTTAGCATGTGGTACAATGAGGAAACAGGTGGCGAGTTACTTTTAATGTAACTAAAACCAATCTTCAACCTCTACATCATCTGCGCTCTGATGTCAATCTGGCATCAGTCCAAATGAATACCTCTCGTCTTGGGGAGGCTTCATGTTTTGACAAGCTTTTGGGTTGAACATTTTCTTTAGATCTGAAATGAAACACGTATATCAAATTCATTGCCAGAGTCACTGGTAAAATGGTGGGATTCTGCTACCGCCCCAGTATATATCTCACTCCTGATGCAATTGTCTACCTATATAAAAGCAAGGTACGGTAAACGGCGGAGTACTGTTGACACATCTGGGACAGAGCTTCTAGAAGCAAATTATCCTGCCTTGACAGAGTTCAAATAAGACTTCCTAGATTAGTGGGGCATGCCCTTTTCTCTTCCCTGCAACCTATTTCCCACATAATAGACGTTGCGAGCCTGTCTCTGCTTTATCGTTATTTCCATGGCAATTGCTCAGCTGAGCTTCAACCTATGCCTCCCACTAGCCAAACTTTTACGAAAAACACTCCTAGCAAAAACCACTATCAATAATTTCCCACAGTCTTTATTTCTGCCTTAACCTTAATGTGGATTCCATGCACAAAGTTTGTTCCTTAGAACCGCCCGCCTGTGCAGCTCTCTTTCGATTGCCTGCTTTCCAACTGACTACAACATTATTGTGTTCTAGTCCAACTTAAAAAAGCTCTTTATGAATCACCCCGTAATTAATACAATGCACACAATTCACACTACTTAAGCTTACTACACTATAAACACATTATCCTAGAGTGGCCTCCGGGCCTTGATAAATGATGATTTTTGTATAAAAAATGCTGCAATTTCGTTTCCCTAGATATTGCCCACTTCCTTAATGGCTCATAACGCAATTAAACTTCGAGAACTGTGACGAGTTACCTGTATGTTAATGAACACATAAAAGTCATTCTCATTTTAATTACTAAAATTTATAAGCTTGTATTGCTATTTATACAGACTTCATGAGGATAGTGTAATCTTTAATGTGTATTAATTCTATAGAAGTTAATTTTATCTCTGTTATAATATATGTATATATATATATATATATATATATATATATATACATAATTAAAAGATAGGGAATTAAATAAAACATTGTAAAATGTAAATTAAAATAGGTGTGGATAATGTGAAGGTTAGTAAACTCAATATGCTGTACTCTGTGTAATAAATTCTATTTTTTTCTTTTTTTTCGGAAAAATATATTTTACTAAGAATTACAATGAAATGTTTTGTAGTTTAACAGAAACATGATGTATATGTAGAAAGGTGTCCATGAATGTCAAGTAATACGGATGAGATCGGTTTATATATATATATATATATATATATATATATATATATATATATATATATATTTAGTACATATTTTCTATTTTCAAAACGTGTACATGTTTTCTCATGCATTCCATGATGGCTATATTATTAAATCTGTGATGTTGAATATAAAGAGAAAACTAGCTTAGTTGTTTATAATGTATAAAGAAATTATGTTATCACAGATTAGTATAAACGATCAGAAATCATTTTCACGATGTCTAAACAAACTAGATAGGCTCGCCCCACGATCGCTCTAGATTAAGTTACACTCAGTGTTTAATGTCATTGAATTTAGGAGAAAAACACTAACTCTGCATGAATGTGTCCATATGACGTTATAATTAGACGGAATGTTCCCTATATCTGCCCTTTGTTTTTGTAACAATATTAATATGCAGTTAATTATTTTAGATACATTGGAGTATTTAAAAAGAGTTTGTATCCAGGATTGGTTTGTTGTATCGAATGAACGTACATGTTTTTATTTTCTGATTGATCGCCGTATATCTTTTTTTAATTTTTACATGCATATTAAACTTTAGTAATACCTGTGTATGCCTATATACCCCATTATAAAATATATCCATGTATATGCAATTACATTTACAGTAATCTTAATCTATCAAGTCAGTATTAGGTTGCATAATAAAAGAAGCGGGGGGGTATTGCATCTATAAAATGTTGCTTAATTTGTAATAATATTTTTAGCGTTGTGAATTATACAAATTTCTGTTAATCAACCTCGGGTAAAAACATACGAAGTAACCTCCACATCTGTGTTATGCAGTCACATTCGCAAAATGTTGTAATATCTAAGCTACATGGTTCAAAGTTTAACAAAACAACACATACACTTCAGGACTTAATTGCAATATATCTTTTACTAGCACCTTATTTTTGCTCACGCTAACGATAAAGTCGGAAAAGTGAAGGAGAAGAAATTCCGAATTTTTAGTGTAGGATATTCTTACTGTCTTAATAAAAAAATCTCTAAACTGTTCATCCCTAATATCTTTGGTCACAGATATATGTCAAATCAAGTTACATATCGTTGCTAGGATGTTTCAAAGGAAATACTTTTGAATCAATTTATAACTCTGAAAAAAAAAAACACTGTAGAATTGACAACTAATTATGTCAAGAATATTTGATAAACGGATCGGTGTTTCTTGAAAGTTTAGGTAAGTTCTGATAACTTCCTTATATTTGTAATCTATTGTATTTTTATCTGGGTCTATGCAAATAACACCTCTCGAATATATGGAGAAATAATAAATATATCATAACGCTTTTGACAATGTAAATGAATTCTATTACAACACTTTATTATCAACACTATAACACAGCGTTATTCGATACTATGTACTATTCTGTAATAAGTCTGCCCATCTTAAATGTGTTAGTAAAAAAGAATCTGCTCTAATAAATAAAAGCAAATTTATCACTGTAATTCAAAAATATTTCTGCTCATCGGAATTTTTTCTAAAAATGGGGTTACTTCCGTTAGGAACATCCCTTAATGCGTAAGTTCATTTAAATTGTTGTTACAGACACAACTAAAACACGCAAAATTATTTGACATAATTACATCACACGTGTTTTCCCTGGGATTTCACCCTTAAAGAAAGGAAATATATTTTGTATATAATATAATTTACCCACTTAAAAAATTAAGATGCTGGGGAGTAATGTGTTGTAATTTTCGTTGTAATATTTTTGGTAAGTATATATATGGACAGTATGACAAGTTATATTTTGGTGTAGCATATTTAATCAGCAAATAAGTTATGAAGTCATTTTATACAGAAAACCGAATTTAAAGATGATTTTTATTACACACATATTACGATTAATAGCCTTATTTTTCTTGTCCTATATTACTTTCCGTATATAATTTCATATAAGAATCACATCAGCGTATGATCTAGGTCAGTGTTATCATCTTCAGAGTTATTCGTTGAATGTTTTCGACAATATAACAATGGACCTTCCGAGCTCTTTCAGGTATGTAATTTCAAATGCGAAAATTCGCATATGATTTTGTTCCATTTCGACAGAAATGTTACCGACGTTAAAAAAATCATCTAGAAAATGTTCTAGGGTAAATCACCGAAAACAATTAGTAAATAAATTAAAATTAATTTTAATTATTCCAAAATATAAAATCAATAATAATTCCAAACTTGTCTCTAATTATTCCTGTGTGATTAGCTATCAATTCAAAGTTTTAGCAAATGATAGAAATTCTTTAAGATAATTAAAACACAAAGGAATTGAATGAAAGGAATATATACATGATTTTAATTCACCTATATCGGTACCAAATAAAACCGCATGAAGCTCAAAAGCAACACATTTCACGACGATTTTAATGGTGGCACCGAAAAATCATAAGTGTATAGGACAGAAAATCCAATGTAAACCTTTCATCCAACTATGTACAATAATTTTAAATAAGTGTTAATTGTTGCTCTATTTTTTATTTATATGGTATGCTTTGGTGTTACAAACATAATTAAAGAACATGAAATGTATTTTTGTAATGCTGTAACATTATGAAACGTTAAATACAAACGTAGTCAGATACTTTCTAATTCGTAAAACAGATCGCTCTATTTCAATTGTACACATGCTATTATTCGTTACTAACACGGACTTAATCGTGAGATGTTGCTTTTATTCCGAGACGATTTTTTAATGAAATCTTGCATTTAATACAGAATTGTATTTCATACACTTCTTTAATCGTGCCGTTACAAAGAGATTACATTTTAGAAATTCACATGCTTGATAATTAGACTTTAGTAAAGCGTGTTCCAATTTCTGCTGTAGCTCATTTTGAACATGATATAATAAAAAATGTCCAGTCATCTCATAAGATTGAGACTTCTAATAAACTGAGTGTTCAAGAGTCTTCTACAATTTTAGGAGCTTGTTTACAAAAGCCTGAAACTTACTTAAGGCACCTTGTGCATGCATTTAAATATACTCATTTATCTTACAAGCTTAAAATAAACGGTTTGCAAATAACAAATCCGTTATTATCAATTCAGTTTCCTGTTAAGAGTAGTTTTCGTCCAATAAATTGAAAAAAAAAGAATCGAAGTCATTTGAAATAAATTAAATACATTCAGTGTTTTTTTAAATGCTTTTCCCCGCTTTTTTTAACAACACCTTAATATTTTGTCTAGAATTACTTTACAGTAACGTTAATTTTTCGTTAGATAAAAGAATAAAGTAGAAAAAGCTACCGGGTATATCTTTAATTAAAAAAATCAATTCTAAATTTATAAGTATATTTTTTCTTGATTTGTGAGGTGAAGCTAAAGAATTCCTTTAAAACAGTGCCCTCTATTAATGTTAAGTATAGGTTACCATGTAATTATCTTATTGTTATGGATATGCAATTTTTTGACTTACAATTTCCTAAGTATTATGTCTATTGCCGCAATATTTCAGTGAAAATGTGGATCTATGATTATTAGGTTTTACGGCATATTTTAATTGGTCCGTTTATTTGTTTAAACTGTTAAGTATTCTTTTTGTTTAGCGGGCTGAAATTTACTTCCGATACATTTATAACCATGTCTATAACTATCTTAAAACAATATTTATTTTATTGTGAGTTGAATATACAGATTACGAAAATAGTAAAATGTCATTTTATCAGTATTTACAGAATATATTTCTAAATAATAAGTTCGTGATTTAAGCACCTACCATCTCTACACATGAAACAAACCTTTTTAGATCCATCATTCTCTTCGAGAGGTTTTATAAATATGTATGATTTCAAATACTTATTATATAACTGCTCTTATTTGAACACATGTGACAGTTCGTTTTTCACATTCGCCAATGCATTACAATGTGCAATTAAATAAGTTAAAACGGTCATGTAATGAAAAAAAAAATTAAATTAAATGTAATTTGGGAGTGTTATATTCTAATGCAGAGTAATCATAGATTTACACTTCCAAATGTGTTTGGTTGTTCAGTCTGCCTAAAGACTTTAGGTTTTAAAATAAGTTAGAAGTAATTAACACACATCATTAAGTGGATAAACTGTTTTAACAGAAAATATACGTATGCGACATTTACATTAATAAATAAATAATGAAGCATTTATTTAAAAATTGAAAGTGTGCTATAATAATTGTTGGTATGTTTAAATATCAGAAGACGTTTAAAATCAGCGATCTCACAATTACCACTAGTTTATTAGTTGAATGTGTACAATCTTTTAACTATATTTCATTTTCTGTCTTATTATTTTCCAAATTTCTTATTCAAGTATATACAATAAGAGAAAACATGCAGTATGTTTCCAAAAAGAATTTCTACCGTCGTATTACGACAGCATGATCATACGAGAAGTATAAGTCCCACCTCGCGAAACTTTCACAAGAAACAGCCTTCTAGCAGAAAACACTATCGATAATTCCCCCACTCTTTATCTGTGGCTTTAGGGTCGTCGGTATATGCATGGACGCATACAACACACAATGGGGCACATAAAGTTATATCTATAAATGTCGATTAAACATGGATCAGTTTCTGGCTTCCAGTGTTCTACATAGATTAGATGTTTCAACCAGGCGATACACAGTGCATCCAAATTAATCAAAACTTGTCCGCTTAAGATTCGTTTTACACTGTATTAGTCCTCCGCGTAACTTAAATGAACAAAAACATAATCAAATGTTAGATTTGAATATAGGTAAGGATTCATGAAATGTATGATAACAACGGTGATTTTACATTACGGGAAGGTTCTACACATGAATCTGCACTGAATTAGAGAACTACGTTTGCTTTCATGTTGACTACATGTACAATGTCTTATCTTACACAACTTTGAAAGGCAATAAGTGAAAATTATTTTCTAAGTAAATGCAATCAATATCCTGCACTTTTTGTGACATGCTCTGATAAAATATGCTATATGGATTTGGTTTCTATTTAAAAAAATATTATTTACAAGGATAATGTTAAAACTTGGACTGATTCCAGTCTTACCTCTCCTGAACGATCTAATACACATTCGGTTATTATTGCCTGTACACTTGCAATAAGCTATCGATGTTGTCTTACATTCTATTATACAACCGTATATACACATACACGTATTTGTAACTTAACTGCATTATGCAAATGTTAGGTCAGATAGAGAAAACTCTTGTGAATGTGGACTCATCTTGAAGAGCATCCACTATTTCGCTTTATTAGAGAACAGCTAATGTAACAATTTAATAACTATTATATTTAACGACAGATTCTGATCTTATTTGGCAAAAGGAATACGAATCAAACGCAATTAAATTTTTATAATTTTAATGTTTCTTCCTTGTATAGGATGTATACATAATTGCTCATAAAACATTTGCAGCTCTAGATAAAACATTGCGTGTTATCAAAGATTTAATGAATTAGGGCTGGCAATGCATTTTTATTATCAACTGACTTTTGACGATCACAAGATATGGTTACATGTTTCAGTCCTGCTTATTAGCGCAATGCTTGCATGAAATGTTCATATATGTAGCGTAACATAAACACTGTATGGATAGCTTATTGTTTTTTGCATACTTCTAAACATTGGTGATGGCAAGATTACTACAACCAAACATTGCGAATGTTTCAATGTCAGGTATTCGATCAATTTTAATCTCTCAGAGAACTAAGTAAAAAGTTTTCCCAGATATACTTGAAGCATATTTTTATCCTCACATGCCTATAGAGATACCAATTTCGCTCCTTAAATTATAAATAGTATCAATCAACATGTGTTTTACGAATTCCGTGTAGACAACAAACATTCAGCCCTCTATTTTCTTCTCTTTAAAATAACACACTGTGTACTACTCTACAGAATTTGTAAATTCGGAAGAATCACATAGTACGTTGCTACACAACTGAAAACTTAAAGCTTACTCCAAATTATATTGCTTCGGATTCTTGATTCCACACTACTATGCAATCGAACCAAAAAGGTATATGATAGAAGCGACCATATTAACTAGTGTGGCTAAGGTCGAACTGACATTAATTAGAAAGAATATCCATTAAGCCATCACATTCTGCAATTCATTTAAAAGGATTCAGTCCCTAATTAAATTATGTTTGCCCGGTTTACAATCAAGACCTATGGACATTACTCTGCATTGTTTGGTCTCAACTTCGCTCCATCATGCTTTATGTATCGAACATTTCTGCATTAGGTACATGGGTAGGCTTCGCACACCCTTTCTTACTTTCGCCTTTCCTGTCTTTATTCTTTCTCTCTTTCCTTATCTGTCTTCCGCTTTATATATATATATATATATATATATATATATGTATATATATATATATATATATATATATATATATATATATATATATATTGAGTAAAACGATTCATAATTGTGAATTAAATATCAGTTTCCAAAGGTAGAAAAAAATAAAATCAACTCGATTGTACGATCGTTTCGGAAACGATGTTCATTTTATTGAAATTGACAATAAGTATTGACAATAATTCGAAAAAAGTTTTATCTTTACACATAGTCTCCTCATCAGCAAAAACAGATGGGGGGTGAAGTTAAAACACCAAAATAAAACAAACATTTTACTCGTGAGTAAGGCAGACATTCCTGAAAATATTTAAAAACAAAATAAAGGAAACGAAGTTATTCCTTTGCTGTTGATAAAAAATAAAATTGAAAATTAGAAAAAAAATTAAAAGGAAAATTGTCATATATATATATATATATATATATATATATATATATATATATATATATATATATATACTTCCATTATGAAATTTCTTTTCTGTTCGGTCAGTCTATCTAATTATACCATAGCGACGTATGTGATATCATATATTATAAACAAATTACATTTTATATTAAATCTATATAATTATGAAACTCAAATGGCCTTGTAACGAGTATTTTAACCAACCATCAGGTTTACGCCTTCCAGTTGCGTATGCATTCATAAGCATAAACCCATTACATCGTAAACAAATACACATAAATTGCTACTTTTGTAGAATTTGATATCCGCACTAAAATATTAACGCTATTATTTAAAAAATATTATTTAACATGGGAAGCGTCGGGATGTTTTGCAACTATTATGTATTATAACTATACTGTCACAATTTTCTTACAAATAAATCAACTTTTACCCATTGACAACGTATTATTTTACTGTGTACGTTTTCAGCTTCACAATTGTTCTTTTTATTGCGTTTAATTATCCAAATAAAACATTGTTAAAAATTGCTGCATTTTTTTTTACATCGTGCATTTCCGTATGACGTTTAAGTTATTTTAACGCAATTTACTTACAAAAAACTCTACATTAATCCGTTGACCATCATGAGCATTTTACAACATAGTGTTCTACTGTGTACGTTTTCAGCGTCCCAAATGTATTTTTTGCGTTTTAAGATATATTAAAATTTGAATTTAACTTTAAGTATTATGCTATATGTTCAGTGCACATTTACCTATATGTATGGCAAAGAAACCACTTATAGTTCAATGTTTTTTTTCAAGAAAAAATAATAAATAAACATATTTCTTTTATAAATAAAGAAGTTTTTTTTCCAAAAAATAAACAATTATAAACAGAACGATGAATTATATCGTCGTAAAACTACTAAATACAGACAAAAAGAAACGGATAACTCAACAATAACAAATAAAAAAGGTGGGTACTCATGAGGAAGTGATCCAGACGTAAATCAACGTACTCACGGTTTTCTCCGGAAAATGGCGTCAAAGACGGAATAAACCATGCGTCGCCGAGAAAACTAATCCATCTGACGAAACATAAAGCTGAACTAATGATATTGTTGCGCGATGGTCTTCAACGCGACACGCGTTCGCGCGAGTTGAAAATTCAAAACAACAGACGACAATTTTGAAGAGGAAAAAAGAAAATTAGTTAGTAAAAAAAGCTCACCATTTAGTACATTAAAGTCAGAAATAAAAACAAAAAAAAACATGAATTTTACAGCCTTTAGTGAGGAGCAGGAAACACCAACTGGAGATCTCGACTTTTGTCAAGAAACAAAATTACTGGCACGGGCGAAAACTTGTGCATCATATGGACAAGGGAAGGTAAACGATGGCTATACTACCACATGCCGAACCTTTATATCATCTGGACGCGTACTTATATTTTTGTTTGCCAAGTCTAGGCCTACATTTGCAATTGTGGGCGTTTGAGCGAGCAACACAGAAAGACCTCCATCGCGAATGCGGAATACGATTTACGCACTCACACCATTAATAAAACAACCGTCCGAGGAATCAACAGCAATATCCGTTTTAATATGAAAAAAAAAAGAAAAAAATCTATCCCTCCCAGATTTGTTTCAATTTTTCTAGTGTTCAGGTTTTTCCTTGTGACAAAAAAAAAATAAAGATAACACCCCCAAAAACACAGATAATTTTTTTCAATTTTTCTTGAAAAAGAAAACTTTACAAAGAGAAAGTGATAATTTGAGTTACCTTTGAATATTTTCTCGTACAAAAAAAAATCGGTCAATGTCAAGTTTCTTTCCCACTCCGTAAAAATTATTTTAAAAGTGTTCGGTGGTGCTGAAACGAATATCACATTTTAATTTGGGACATATTAGTAGTTTTCAAGATATCAAGAACTGTTTTGAAAAAGTGGAGGATCACTTTCCTATATAAATTTAACGTAAAATGAGTACCCAGCTTCTGGCCACGTAGTAATTTCTTCATATCAAAACAAATTAAACTGATATTTCTTTTGAGCATCTCCGAAAACTGACGATGTTTTTTTTTCTTTACTAAGATTCGTCATTTTTTAATCTCATAATTTAAGACGCTAATTATGCTGTCAGTAAGCTTACAAAAACATATTTTTTTTCATTATACAACTTGTATAGTTGTTAACAGGTGCTTCAGCTGTTATAAATTTCACACGAATTCTGTTTACATTAGGGGGCTCCACATCTCCCTAATGTAAACAGAATTTATGTGAAATATTAAACGAGTCTGCTTTAATAGTTTACTGGTTAATGTCGGCACATTGCTTACGGAAAAACGATTAATTCAACTACAGAAGCACCTTGTCCAAAACTATACAACTGCTATAATTGAATGCCGACAAAAAAAAAACGCTCATGTAAGCTTACTGACGGCATTTTAGCGTCCTAACTTATAAAACAATGAACGAATCTCTTAGTTAAAAAGAAAAAAAAAAGCTAGCGCCGGTTTTCGGGGGGGGGGGGGCTAAAACGGAAAATCATAGATAAATTTGTTTTATATGAAGAAGGTGTAAATTGGCCAGACAGTGGATGCTCATTTTACGTCAAATTTATATAGGACAGTGATCCCCCACTTTTTGAAAAAGTAATTTCTTAATATTATGCACCAAATTTAAATGTGATATTACTTTTCAGCACCACAGGAGAGATGTTACGAATCTTAGTGTTATCGTTACTTCCATGGCAGCTGCTCGTCTGAGCTCCAATCCCTTGTCACCCCTCGCAGATCTTTCACCAAAAACATCCGTCTAGCTGAAATAACTGTTAAAAAATTCGCCCACTCTTTATCTGTTCCGAAACCAAAACGTAGATTCCATGAACAAAGCTTCTTTCTTAGAAGAGCACGCATGTGGTACTCTGTTCCTTCTGCCTGTTTCCTACCTGGCTACAACTTGGATGTCTTCAAGTCCAACATAAACAAATTCCTGACGAATCACCCCCTTAAGTAGACACTTTATTAAATCTCAACATTTACGTACTGTACACGCAATAACCCTTATCCCCGAGTGGTATCCGGGCCTTCATAACTGGTGACCACCTTGTAAAGAAAACAAACACCGAACACCTATAAAAGTCGTAAATTTAAAGTTTGTTGATGAGTTGGAAAGAAACTTGACATTAACCAAAAAATCTTTAACACTATCTAAAAAATATATGATGCTAATGGAGAGATTGGTCCGCGCTATTTTTTTAAAATCGTATGTCCACGTTAAATTAACGTTTTATGATATGTTTTTTTATACAACTGTAAGGTTAAAGTACAGAATAGGTAAAAAAAAAACCTCCGCTCGGCATGTTAAGAATGCCTTTTTAAATAATAACGTAATTTCAGCACGGGTCACTCTCTGTATGAGTACTAAATATATATATATAGAAAAACAAAACAAAACAAATATACTATTATAACATTTTTCTTTACAGTTAATGAAATTTAAAATTTAAGGTAGGTTTTCTTTTCTTGTTATGTTTTCATCGGGGACGCTCGGCTTAATTTCCTCAGCGACGCTTGGTTTACTCCGGCTGTTGGCGTCATGTTTCGGATAAAGCCGTTGAACTCTCAGTTCACTATCTGCATGAGTACCAAAAGGTTACTTAAAAATGAAGAATGAGTGAAAAAATACCTCCAAATTAAAAATAAAAATAATAGTTCAATTTAGAAGTATATTTCGAAATGAAAACAATTCTATTATAGAAAATATTTAATAATGTGCTCTTAGAATTAAACTATCACAGTTATTCCCTCTTTGTTTTCTGGTTTGAAAATGCAAAGATTCAGGTATATGATAATAATAAGTAAATTTAAGTTAAATAAAATATAAATTGAAATGAAAATAAACTAAATAATAATATTTAAAATTATATTTTCAAATAGTACAGTATTAATGGGGCTATTATGTCGATTATGTAATAGAACCGAGTTAATTATTTAAAATGCTTTAATTTAATGTGATATGCTAATAACCATAACTCAGTCGATGTAGATGTAATGTGAGGAATGCTATATCTAGAACTTACACATAAAAATAAATGTCGCCTTTGGCAGAAGTATCCTACAATGCGCATTCATATTCTTTGATCAGGAGATGGGTACCCACTATAGACACTTTATATTTCTTTGATCATCGGAAGTTGTACACACATACAAACACATACACGAACGCTATTACTTTATATATATATATATATATATATATATATATATATATATATATATATATATAGAGAGAGAGAGAGAGAGAGAGAGAGAGAGAGAGAGAGAGAGGAAGAGAGGGAGAGAAGAGAAAGAAAAATTAAACTTTAAGTTGAACTTTACAATCAAAATTTATTGTTCGACTGAATACTCCAAAAAACAATTCACAAAGTCCTTATGGTTTACTTACACTTGTGCAGCTGCCATCGCACAAGGGCTGCATGCCTACCGCAGGTTTAACCGACATAAGTTCAGTTCAAACAGGCAGAAGTATATAGAAGCCAGAAGTAACTGTAAGAAAGAAATAGCGTCAGCTAATAGAGAATTTACTGAAACCACCAAATAAACACATCGAAACACAGAAAATAGGAAACCGCGACTCCTGGAAAATCTACATTAGTGTAGTAAATAATGGACAATATTGAATTCCCCCACTATCCAACAATCACGAGGTTGTTTGCTCAGCAACCAAGAAGGCTAACATGCTTGCCAGTCGGTTTGCCTCCAACTCCACACTGGACCCTTCTAATCACCACTTCTCTGACTTTTCTTTGCGGCCAGACGACACAGTAGACGAATTGAAAATAATCCCTTCTAAGATGCATGCTATCATAAGAAATGTTTACACTGCAAAAGCATGTGGACCTGATCTCATCACGGCTGGTCTCTTAAAAAGAGGCTCCGCCGAACTAGCTCCAGTTCTCTCCACACTTTACAAGAAATGCCTTAATGATACTTGCTTTCCTGCCTGCTGGAAAACTGCTTCTTTTGCACCAGTTTTCAAGAATTGTGGCGAAAAGACCCAGTAAATTATCGCGCTATTAGCCTCCCCCCACACACTTTTCTCCCGCATGTTTTAGACCATGATTAACCAAGTTCTAGTTCATCACCATACAGATCCTAAAATTCTGACAGACAAAAAATATGGATTTATGCAAGCCCGTTCGACAGCAGACATCATAAGTGTAATCCCAGAAGTCATATGACAGTCACTGGACAAAGCGGTGGAGGGTAGAGCGTTAGAACTAGATATATCTACGGCTTTTGACAGGGTAGGACATGAAGGTCTTCTCAGGAAAATCAGATCATATGGTATAACTGGAAGAATACATGACATAATTTAAATCCTTCTTGGATAAGTAGAAAAATCCAGGTTGTCCTCGACGTTCGTACATCTAAACTAAATTCTGTAAATGCGGGAGTTCTTCAGGGGTATATCCTGGGACCTCTGCTATCTCTAATAGTAATAAATGACCCCCTGACAAAACTGCCTGTGAGATGGGTATATATGCTGACGACACCACAGTCTATAACAGACACGACAGGAAATTAAATGAACACATATCTAAAAAAATTGGCAGAAACACTAGAAGATGACCTTCTATCCGTAGTGGAATGGCAACATAAATTGATGGTCACATTCAATGCTGCTAAGACTAAACTCGTTTCCTTCAATAATTACAATATACCTTTTCTACCACCAATAGCAATGGACAATGACTCGTTATATGCGAGTACATATTTTAAACTCCTCGGCCTAACGCTCTCAGGAGCCATGAGTTGGAGCAATTGCATTGAGAGTATCACCATAACCGCTGCGAAGAAGGTAGGTTCTTTCTACCGTGCTAGAAAGATAGTAACACCCAAAACTATCCTATACCTCAATAAGGTCACCATTCGCCCATGTATGGAGTATTGTTGTCATATTTGGGCTGCTAAATCTGCCACTAGTCTCTCGCTCCTAGACAAGGTTCAAAAGTGAGTCGCCAATCTTATAGGTTCTGAACTGTCATCTAAGCTTCAGCGTCTGTCCCATCCACGAAACACTGCATCCCTCTGCCTGTTCTACAAGTACTTTAACGGTGAATTCTCGGACGAACTGCAAGCACTTGTGCTCCCTCGACGTAAATTCCCCAGACGATCCCGACAAGCTGCTAAATCCAAACCCTTCACAGTAGAGACCCCTAGGTATAAGAAAGCCTCCTACTCAGTAGTTTCTTCCCCCAGGACAGCTAGACTTTGGAATTCCCTTCCGAGTCCCTGCTTCACCAACTGTACTGATATACAGAAGTTAAAATGCAACGTGAACAAACATCTTGCTGGCCAACTCCCTACACAGTGCGTCTGATTCCTATGCCCCTGATAGTAGTTCTATACAACAAAGTGGCAATGTGCATTGTTTGGGGTGAAAATGTAATGAAAAAACAAAAAGTTTTAAAGATTGCTAATCTTGGTATTCTTCTCATAAGATGGTATAAGGAAATCAGCAAAAAAATATATATATACTCTATAATATGTATATATAATATGTATATATACATATTCATATATATATATATATATATATATATATACACGAGATTTATTATCTTTATTTATGTTAGCATCCTTATTAGTCGTGGTGTTAAAGGCAATATCTACTAAATACTACTATTCATTATTATTTACGTAGCTAAATTGTTTTCAACGTCAGATTACCTGTATAAAATGCAAATATATTTAAAAAAATGAAGTTTATATTATATAAAAACACTATTGATTTTGTAATTGAAAAAATTAAGACACTCAAAAAAACTGTGCTTATAATATGCCATGTTCATAAACTTTCGAAAATGTATTGGCTAATTTATTTCATTATATTTGAAGGCTTCTGCGCTTTCCTTGCAAAGGGAAATGATGCAGTGCTATATGAAATCATAATTTAAAGAGATGCCAAACACAAATACCAGTTTATATATGTGCATTACCGGCCTTTTAACGTGATTTGAATTTCAAATTCGTTTCGCTCGGATAAGTTTTTTTTTTCGGGCGAGCGTGACGTTTTTATTCATTTCACAGCTAGAGAATATATTAGTTTACATATAAATGTAACGCTTGATTTCGCCGTCAGCGATGCATGTTAGATACTGTTTTAATTTGCAATAATATAGTGTAATCATATATTGACACCGCGTTTCATTTTATTTCTTTATGGAAGAGAGTTTCTCTATAAAGTTTTGTAACCATTAACCACATTATATACATTGATTTGTATTTTATATAGAAATATTGATGATTGGCACTGAAGTTTATTGTGTTATGCTTATAACTATATCATGTGATAAGGGTGTATTCTATATGTGAATACGTTTAAGAGCTTAAACAGTGCTCAATGCCTGCAACAGGTAATCCCCATGTCTGAGATAGATTCTATGTTTGATGAACGAATACACTGACCTGCGTTTATATATTCTTTTTTCGAAAATCAGAAGGTTTTTCTTTAGATCAGGTCAAGTATTTTAGATATGAGAAGTGCAATTTTTGGATCTTTTATAGAACTTTGTATGAAAAAAAAAAACGAGGCTGCAAGTATAGCATTTTCGTTTTTTTTTTTTTTTTTTTAGAAAAATTATACAGTAGCATTCCGAAACCAATACTAAAACCTAATGCTGACTTTGTTTACTTTCAGGAGTCTGAAACCGAAATTGAAACTGAAACTGCATTGATCACATTGACAAACTGCATTGACAACACTAAAACTAAAAATGGTTTAGAAAAGTGTGATCTCCAATCAATGTGACTAATTTCATAAATCCATTTAAAAGAATCTGTGCTTCTTGTGTTGTTATGTTAGACACGCATCTTAAATTGAAAGAAAATGGAACGCAAATGCACGAATTATCTTGAAAAACCCTGCTACATATGTGGTAATGTGATTCGTTCTCATCGACTAGCAAATATGAGTGATTTTTTGAAGAAAAATTTAAATAATCCTTTTTAACCCAGAAGGACACATTAGTATACTGCAACAGCATTGCTGGTTTGATTCAATCAATGGGGCTTGACTATATTGCTACTGAATGGAGACTGTTCATCGGCTCTTCCAGCAGAATCCCAATGCAGTCCTCCTTCACAACGGAAATACTCTTCATTTCCAATCAGTCATTCGGTGCAAATGAAAGAAACTCAAGACAACATTACCAGCTACAGTCTGCTCTGAACTACACTGACCATCGTTGGTTGATCCATGGACATCTTAAGGCAGTTGCATTGGTGTTGGTAATACAGTGGGGGTACACCAAGTATCCATAAGTTTTGTGTTTGTGGGAAAGTCGGGCTGATGAACAACATTTTGTCAGACAAGAATGGCCACCACGATAACGTTTGGATCCTTGTTCACGCAATATTCAGGCTCGTTCCATTGTTAAACCAAACAAGGTCTTACCCCCACCTTTACATATCATACTGGAACTGATAAGGCTATGGAGGAGGACGGCATTGTATTAATATTTCCCAGCAGACGTTACCTCAGATCAGTCTAGAAACAGTTTAGGCTGCCATATTTTATGGGCCTTAGATAAAGGAACTCAATGTTGGACGGTACATTTAAGGCAGTTGAGCTGTCCGTTAAGTGGTCGCTCTAGTCAGTGATAAAAAGTCTGTCTACGAAATAACTGAAATGCAAACTACGAGAAAGAAGTCGATGAGCTCTTGAACAGATATAGAACATAAGGGGGTTTCAGTCAAAATGCACTCTATACGGTTCCACTTAGATTATTTGTCTCAGATCTGTGGTGACTTCAGTGAGAAACAGGGAGAACGTTTTTCACCACGATAGTCGTGCAAAGGAAGGACGACACCAAGGCCGGTGGGATGGGGACGTTCTTGCGGACGACTGTTAGTGTTTGAAAGGAGACATGGTGGGTGCCCAAAACAGAAGAAAGTCGCAGAAAAGGCCGTCGATCTATGAATGTTGCTTTGTCATATATAGTCTTTATATTCTGAACTATGCATAGAAAATATTCTGTTTTGTCAAGAATTTTTTCCAAAACTAAAGGGAATACATCGCACTAAATTGCATTTTTAATTGTTTTTATGACTCGTATATCAAACGGCTTTGCTAGTTAAAGAATATGAGTTTTGTTTTTAGATTCTGCATTGCAAATGCCCCTAGAATTACTTATAAAATGCTTTCCATTTGAAACTTCGCAACCATTTGAAATAACACCCAACTAGAATAAGAGAATACGATTCATCAAATTCTATGTAAATATCACTGTACATTTTTCTTAAGTTATTCGCGATTTTTCCGAAGATTAATTCATTGGTAGGATATGCAACATATAAAAGTGTAATAATTAGCATGCACTTTTAGCATGCACCGTAATAATTTGGTTACTAAATAAATGATATTATTGGGATATTTATGTCCAGACAGTTGAGCTCCGGTATGTAAATGTAAAAATCAAGGGATAATTTTTGAAATCAAGACCCCACTGCCATATAGTACACAATTATCGGTAATTCTCACGACCCATTCTATTTTTCTATTTCCTTTCACAATATATATATATATATATATATATATATATATATATATATATATATATGCTGTCATATATTAATCTACTGGTATACGGGGTGTATGAAAGAGGCAGCACCTTTCTAGTTAAGCTGCTGCACGTTCCGGGCTGGAGGAGGTTTACTAGTTCGAAACTATCTCCTAAACTCTCACATTTCATTTAACTTTTCTTCCTGATTTCAGCAGTCAAATTAAACCATGAAAAGCCGCTACTATTTTGTATTTAGCTGTTGGCTCACTGAAAGCCAGATGTAAAAACCATAAGAGAAAATCCGTGTGTAGCTCGGCAGGCAGGCAGACCAGTGTGGTACTTCCCATTTTCTCTGACAGCTTTTGTGGTGGAGCTTGTTTCATACGTACTGGCAAAACTATTCATCCGGAGTACACCGGCGAGATCAAAAAGGACGGTTTTTATGCTTGAGCAATTTAACTTTTCTGTAGCAATGCCCCGGCTTGCGTCCTGAAGAGAAAAATTCAGTTAAATATCGTAGAACCAATCAGAGGAATGTTAGTAAGAAATGTAAGCCTCGGCTAGATTTGCGTACAACAATAAGCCAGGAGCCGTTTTCGACTGTTAGAGTAGTTCTTTTAATCCTATCAGTCACCCACCGCCCTTTTCCCGTGAACAAGCTCCAACAAATAAAGTGTTGCCCACCCCATTGCTCACCTCCCTCATGAGGCGAATCATGGACAGATTGTGATATCTAACACTCAGTCAGAACTCAAAAATAAATTATCACTCAACCCCGGTTGTTTGAATGTCCACGGAATTCTGATAGGCTTACGAAACGATTTTAACTTTAACTTAAACGTGCGGAAAACAACTGTCATCAACAAAGAACTAGTACGATTACAGAGAGTTATTCTTTTGCTGCAGGTAACGTTTATCCTAGATTAAGGGAGCCAGAGTCTGACTACATTTTCTGGCAAGGGAAAAAGTCGACGAAATGTACGAGCATGGTGTTAGCATTGTGGTCAAAAACTCTTTCCTCGTCAAAGTCCCGTTATCTCAAATCACAGCTGTTTGCATTATGTAACGATATGTAAGCTCTAGAGATGGAATATTTATTCACTTATATCTACGCTCAAATTATGTCAGACACCGATGTCACTAAGGGGTATTCTATAATGAATTTGGTGCAACATTATAAAATTCAAAGAATTATAAACTCCTGATAATTATGGGTGATTTCAATGCACGAGTCTCAATTGACAGCGGAACTTGGCTCAAATCCTTAGGATATAAAGGAGCAAGAAAGTGCAATATCACTCGAAAATAAGTTAATAACACACTGGTTAATGCACGGCTTTGTTTAATCGACATTTTCTTCTAAATGAAAACCTATTATAAAGTGTCATAGACACACACAAACACATCGACATGGTTCTCGTCAGGTTAAATGTCTGCGCAACTCTACAATCGCTAGAATTTATTACAGTGCTGACACCGATCACTCACTCTTACACTGTAACATCAAACTTCAATTCAAGAAATGCTTCCTTTCCAAAAAAACAAAAAACAAAAAAAACTAAAAATCGATTTAACCAACACTAAATACAAGACAACTTTGCTGCTTACAATATCCTCGTCTACAGAAATGTGGGAACATCTGAAGAAGGTCGATATACTGATGGAATCCCAGCTTATGAGAGCGGAAAGTGTAAGAAAAAAATGTAAGGAAAAATTCAAGATGGCGCCCGACTCTCTCTTTAACACGGTAAGATATCCTCAACACGGCACAAGAAGCAACAGCCACACGATTCCCCAGCCAACTCAATCGTCCCTCCCTCACGTCTTTCCCCTCACCCGCTTTTATCGTCGTTCTAGTCCGGCTAAATTTGCATGTTCCGAGAATTCGTGTGACTTTGCGAGACATAATACTTTACAAAAGACGGCGGTCGCCATCTTGGTCCTTCTTTTCTATTTTTGGTCGGTAACGCTGAGCTGGTCTCGAGGTAAGTCTTTTTCCCCTCATCCGTCTCTCCCACGTACCCACACAACACGCAAACACGCGGGCGCTTATCTCCTGGATGCACGTTACACTCCCCCCTGATCTGATGATCACATAGAGAGCACTGGGGGGGCCTTTTAGTGCGTGTGCTTCTGCGAAGAGGTACATTCACTGTTTCAGATTCGGGCTCTGGATCTGGTTCCACCTCATCAGATGAAGTATCGCTATCAGTCTCTGGAAGGGACTCACTGAATCCGTGCATCGGCAGCTCATCGCTAGACGCTTCACTGCTTTCTTCTGTAGTTGTATGACGCACCTCGGTAGCTGGGCGAAGATCTCGCACATGTCGTGGGGTTCCATCGACCAAAACAGACTGCTGGCTAATCACTCCAGATATGTGTCCTCGCTTAAACTTGTCGGTGCACCGATTTCCTGGAGGCCGCACCCACACTGGATCTCCCACTTCATATCTGGTATATGTTCCCTTGTCGGTTGGATGCGTAGTGTTGATTCCCTTCACTCCGACTCGGTACGTGTAAATAGCATTCGCAGGTGCGGTTGAAGGGGACGTCCCGTCCTTTGGCGTAATGTTGTACCAATATGTTGCTTCCGCAATAGTACATCGCTTCCTGGCAGCAATTCTCTTGATGCTGCGATGGCTTCTTTCAGCAATGCCATTTCCTGATGGCACATGCGCACATCGCAACCGTAGACGGACGCCCCACTCATCTAACAACTGCCGGACTTGCTGGCTACAAAACGCTGCATCATTGTCAGTCAGGAGCTCTTCCGGCGCACCTCGCTCAAAAAAAAATGGATGATAGGTGGCGAACAACATTTGCTGAATCCTGTCTGGTCATCTGCCGCCACACCGCAAATCTCGTAGGCCCGCAATCAATGAGAGTTAGAAAGGGCTTGCCACTGTAATGGGTAATATCCATGGCCAGCCGCTGCCACACACTCTCAACTTCCAAGCGACCCTTCTGCCATCGCTCTGGTGCAGGATCAATGGACTGGCAAGCCTCACAATTTCTGACGATCTGTCTGACATCCATCTTGGTCACTGCTGGGTATGCACGCCTCACAAAATAAAGGGTCCTCTTGATACCCGGATGTCCGCTCTGTGCATGATTTTTGTGTATTTGACATGGGTCGATTGCAACTGCACAAGATCGAGCAGTAATCTCCATTCCCATCTTCGCGGCTTCATACCATTTGTGAGGTACACGGGTCAGTTGGTGAGCACGATTACAATGTGATGGCACCAGAGTGACGCTCAGTGATAGCCCATACTCAGATACCAGGTTTTTTAGCGTGTCTAGCCTTCTCCGTATTAACATTTCGCTTGCTGCCTTGGTACGGATTCGTGTCCGTCCTGAAAGTGTGTCAGACACCCAGTGGTAGACACAGAGAGAATCTGTGTACAAGGTCAACTTCTTAGACTGCCACTGCAGGGCCAGATTTACCCCCTTTACAACAGCGTCCAGCTCTGCCAGGTTGATATGCTGAGAATCTGTTACGGGCCGCAGCCAACACGCATCCTCGAACACGTTTCCTCCTTGCTCCAACGATACTCCCAACGCCAAAGAACTGGCATCAACCCACACACCTACGTTGTCTCTGTTAACACACCACCGCCCACAGGTAGGGTCCTTCTTGTTCACTCTCTCCAGTGTCTCTTTAATCATCAGAGTTAGTAGGACATCATCGGATATGTCATCCCAACCCGTGGTTGTTAAATTTGCTTTGCGTTTAATCACACCAACAGCTGCGCGGAGCCAGCCACAGACCGGTAAATGACCAACAAGTTTTCCACACCAAGAAAAAACGGTCCGCCTTGTAACGAGGTTGGGGATGCTTGGAATTTCACTGCCACGCCTCCATTGTAGGGTGCCATCCTCTTCATAAACATCCAATCCCAATACACGTGCTCCTTCCCTTAAACGTTCGGGATTCTTGCATTCCAGACCAAACTGAGCCAACTTTTCTTTGACACACGACGCAGACTGTACATCTTCATTGACGTATACGTCATCAATGTAAGCTGACGTTGAGTCCCTCATGGGCTTTTCTTGGGACAATACTGTGTTGACAATAGTCTTCATGATCTGTGGTGCCACATTTAGGCCGAAGCCAAGGCGTGTAAGGCAGTACCTCTGCCCCTGGAACCAAACTGTCTGGAACGGCCACAACGTCTCATCAACTCGCACCTGTAAATAGGCTTTTCGTAAATCCAATATTGAGACATTAGTGCCTTTCTGACGCCATTCCCTCAACTTACTGGCGCATACGTCAGCATCAACAGTGTAGGCTTCAATATGCTTGTTAAGCTCCCTATAGTCCAGCACGGGCCGTACTTTCGACTTGTTATGCTGGACTACTGCCATCAAGGGTATTAGACCCTTCGGAGGCCCTAGCTTGTCCTCAGGGTAGGGGATTAACCAGCCATCTTGGATCCACGCCTTTAGTTCCCTTTCGTGTTCTGCTCGGGCCTCACTGGGTATAGGGTACTCTGCAACCCCATTCTTGAGTTTAGTCGGTGCCATTCCCTCGGTCCACTTCCAAGATGCAATCCAGGCCCTCTTGCGCGAGTCGTAGTCCACTGTAAAATCCGGCCGATCGATATGGAGCGCTGCACACACTGGGGCCTCTAAGAATCGCACCTTTCCATCCCGATGAATTGCGACTCCCCCCAGCGCCTTGATGGCATCGTATCCGAGCAACAGGTCAAACCCCAGGAGATTTCCTTGGGTCACGAGCACATTGATCTTAGTAGCTGCACCGGTGTCCGTGTAGATCTTGACAGTTCCAGCTCCACAGCATGTCTGGGTCTCGCCTCCTATCGTGGCGACTTTGATCTTCCTCTTAGTCCAACTTGGACACAGCCTGGTGCTCACTATAGTATGCGAACAGCCTGAGTCGAGAAGTGCTGAGCAGGGTATCTTGTTTACGTAGACGGTTATTACTGGTTGCGCCTTGTTCAAATTTTGCTCGGGGAGCAGGGCGGCGTTGACGTCCTCTCCCCTGATACGTTTCCCGCACAGTTTTGGGCTAGATGCCCCAAACCGCCACACTTAAAACAGCGCACACGCCCCCTGTTGGTGCAATTCCTTGCAAAATGTCCGCGTCGGCCGCAGCGAAAACATTTCCCATTGCTTGCAGGGTTCTGATTCGGAATCTCCCGAGCGCCAATCTGGCCTGTCTGTGTCGCCATCACAACTGGTTCCCCCAGGTCCTCCTCATCTTTGATGATGGCTCGAGCACGTTCCATCAAGTGTTCCATGGTCGTTGTTGAAACGCTGGTTGAGGCTCTCAGTAGCTGCTTCACCCGAGTGGGAAGGCCCGCCACAAACGCGTACGCGAGCGTCCGCTCCGACACCCCTCCACCGAACAGAACTGCGAGTTTCTTTAACTCAGCGAAGAAAACGTCCACGCTTTCCTCCGGTAGAAGTTTTCGGGAAGCAAATTTTTCATAGGCCGTACAAGGATCCATGGCAAATGCCTTGTACGTGCAGCTTTAATTGCGGTGACATTTCCATTTTCGGCAGCACTGAGTTGCTGATATACACTCAAGGCACCCCCAGCCAATCTCAGGGGAATTACAGTGGTTACCCTTTTCACCTCACAAAGGTCGCACGTCAGCTCGACCCTTTCAACCCAGTCGACGATGGACGTGGACCCGTCAAACTCGGGTATGAGCTTTAAGTCAAATTTCGACTCGGTCATAGTCCTAGAGGCCAAATGGCCGGAATAGCTTGTAAGAAAAAAATGTAAGGAACAATTCAAGATGGCGCCGGACTCTCTCTTTAACACGGTAAGATATCCTCAACACGGCACAAGAAGCAACAGCCACACGATTCCCCAGCCAACTCAATCGTCCCTCCCTCACGTCTTTCCCCTCACCCGCTTTTATCGTCGTTCTAGTCCGGCTAAATTTGCATATTCCGAGAATCCGTGTGACTTTGCGAGACATCATAATTTACAAAAGACGGCGGTCGCCATCTTGGTCCTTCTTTTCTATTTTTGGTCGGTAACGCTGAGCTGGTTCCGAGGTAAGTCTTTTTCCCCTCATCCGTCTCTCCCACGTACCCACACAACACGCAAACACGCGGGCGCTTATCTCCTGGATGCACGTTACAGAAAGCGTTGACAAATCATTGACTGGTGCGTTACGATATCTGGAAAAACTAGATCCTCACATTGAGTTCAAGAAAACGCTTCAGGAAGACAAGGTTGACTTGAGTAAAGACTGTCTATTATCTTTAGAATATTCAAAAATATTTAAAGTAAAGAGTACCCTACTATGTAAATGAGTACTGGAACAAACTATGTAACTTCATCCAATAAGCTGGAAATACTGGAAACACACAGGCATTGTGTGCCGACATAAGGAAAGCAATCAAGCGATGTATAAACGTCTTCTCCAAGGCCCAAGTAATTCTTACAGACAAATCAAAAAAAAATTGACAGATTCGTCGAACACTACTCTGATCTCTACACAGAAAAAAAGTAAGCCAAAACGCCGTCGATACCATCCGGCGCAATGCACAATTATCTGAGAAGGGCATACCCCATAATATCGATGATGTCTAAAAGGCGATTTACAAACTCTCACAAAGGGAAGTCTCCAGGTACTGAGTCCATCTTACGGTAAGTGATGAAGAGTGGAACGTCCTTACTCCTAAGCTATTATACCAATTCTTCTATGTTGTTTGGAAGAAGTCGCTGTTCATCAGGGCATTAGCAACGTAAATATAGTCACCCTATAAAAAATAAAAGAGTCTGCAGCGATTGCAATAATTATAGGAGTATCATGCTACTGAGCATTGTTGGCGAACTGTTTTCCAGCATCATTCTGAAGAGACTGCAAGTTTTTGCTGGGATAATATATACACTGAAACACAGTGTAGGTTGAGCTCCCAACCTTCAACATTCACATAAACTTTTAATAACGTCAGCTCAAGAAAAGGTGCACAGAACAACACATGCAATTATGCTCTGCCTTCATTGGCTTTACACATATAGGCTATTCTGAATATATCCTTTCATTAGATGCCCTCCCAAACTTGTGAACATTATACACGCACTCCATGAGTGTACAGTGAATAGCGTTGAATTAGACATAAACATCTGCATATTTTACTGTAAAAACCTGTGTCAAACAGGTAGGCGTGCTTACCCCTACGCTATTTTGCATTTTATTTGCTTCTCTCCTTAGAAATACCTTTAATTCCTCAGAAGACGGATTTTACCTACGCTCCAGATCGGTGGCCGCATCTTCAACATCAGCAGCCTTAGGTACTCTACCAAAGTCTAATTCGCTACCATAAGACACCTACTATTTGCTGAGAAAAGAACATCCCAAACTCATGGGCATCTTTTCATGCTTGCAAAGAACTCAGCCTCAAAATAAACCTGACTTAGGTCATGAGCCAAGGATTTTCATCACCTCCCATCATCCCTATGTATGGTTAGTGCTTAAACGTAGTCCATCAATTCCGATGTATTATTGGCCGTACTAGCTGGGGGCCGAAAGTTAAAGTCCGCAACATCTAGAGACAAACGTTAACCACATGTCTGACACCTAGCGGAAGATCCATAGCAGAAATGGCTCAGATCAAAGGCTAGTCAATAAAATTAAAGATCCAGCCACACGAGTCATCGGTTTTAACCTGCGATGACAGCACCCGACAATATGAATCGAAGATCGGTGTATTTATCCATAGAAGTCGGTGTTAGTCTCCTAAACTTAGAGATGCTAACAAATATATTCATCTTAAAGTGTATCAGGTTGCATTTATTTTTGGGGAAAACTAAATAAATAAATAAATATGTAAAAGTTCATAATTTTGCGCGTTGATTAAAAATAAATAAAAAGAGTAAATGTTTTTAGCGAAAAATAGAGCTATACACGGCACAGGGAATATGAGCGAGGTATAGAATCAACATATAAGAAAAAATTAGATTCCACAGCCAGTAGGAAGATAATCCAATAATGGATTCATTGCAAACTACATAGATAGGTTTAAAATTGATGTTTATAGTAATGTTTAATTATCCATAGAAATGAGGAAACTTTTATTAATATGTTCTTGAATCAAAATGTCTAGTAAGTTTCCGTGAAATGCTTGCATATGTGCGCCTTATGTCTCTCCGTCTGTCTCTCTCCCCCTCTCTTTCTCTCTTTCTCTCTCTCTCTCTCTCTCTCTCTCTCTCTCTCTCTCTCTCCGTTTGCGTTGTTAGTTTACCCATGCCTTTTAATTTTAATATATCTTTCTATCACAATGTTTTTCCTCAACTATGTTTGGTGGTTACTGTGGTTTATTGTCAATTTGGTTCTAGCGTTAAAACAAGAGTGTTCTAATTTACGTGTCAATTATGCATTATGATCAGAGATATTGTTTCATATGCATTTAAAAGTAGCAGAAAGCTGGTTTTGATTATATAGGGATATAGAAAAAAATCTTATTGACCAACATCTTTTCTAAGTGTGTCTTTGGTAAACTTCATTTTTATGCTTTACTAAAGTGTTTAATTTAAAATATTTGCTGGAGCTTTTGCAAGACTGCAATAAATGTTTAGAAAATTATGACGCTTTAAAAAGTGAATATAATCCTAAAAACAATTAGAAAAACAATACATACTAAAAAATAAAAATAAATCTCACTTCATTTATATAAAGAGCATCATTTAAGTTATTATTTAATGGGTAGTTTGCATTGAGTATATATCCAGCTATAGTAAACAATATTTAATTTGTGGCATTTAAAAAAATACTTTTTTAAATAAAAAAACTGAAAAAGAAAATATATGCTAATTACTAGCAGTGCATGTTCCTTTCGTCTGTCGATATTTTGTTAATAGGAGTAAGATAAATACTGAACTCTGAAATAGTGAAAGCTCAAGTTGTTTCAATTTTAGCATAAATAACATTCAAGATTACGTGGCGGTCATGGAGGAAACTTTACACGAAGGACATTTTTCTTAGATATTGAAACTCTTTATGGCGATAAAAGGCAGTACTAAATTTAAACTATAAGCATACATGTTAATAATCCTGTCAAACTGGGGCACCGCTTAAAGAGACAAGAATGCGTTGCTGACAAAAAGGTGAGATAAAGTAGTTTTCTCTCGAATGATATTGTTAAAAGTAACTGAGCATTAAAATGCCAAATAAGTCATAGGATTAGAAAGAAATCTACAAAAAATAGTTTAGATTTTAGAGATGTCAAAGTTGGAGTGCACACCAGAGAAAATATGGACAGTTTGCGTAAAATCAATCAAGCAAAAGGAGCAATTAGAAATATTATTGTTATTATATACAGGCTCGTAAGAGTGAATCTATAGTTGATGTTAGAGAATAAAAACTAGATGCACGAAAAAATAGGAAAACCTTATACAAATATTGTATGTGTATTAATAAACAGTATACATGTATTATGAAGACTCCCAAGAAGCAATAAATTGACATTGCTAAAATAAAGGTATCTCGTTTCAGATTGGTAGATTTGCAGACAAACATAAACTATGAATAAAACGCTGATTTTTTCTTGCAATTATTAAAATATATTTGTAAAACATTTTTCATATTTAAAGATGTATTATTGCACAACCACACTTAACTACTTCAAAATTTTCTCCTGTAAATTTTCAAATATAAAAAAGTAAAGTCCCGCCTTTAAAAATCAAACTAAGTTAGCTACTTCAACGTATAAGATATTGCACTTAAATATTTAAAAAAATATGCCTCAGAATTCCTTTTATGATACAAATAATAGAATGAATGAATGTACAACTTTCTTTGTATGTCATTTCTTCTACAATGACTTTTCATCACCTGTCTTTCTCGTCTTCATTTACACACCAGCCCTAGCGTAAGATTTTATTTTGTGTTCGGTTTTAATAGATTTTATATTAATATATTTTATTTTCCCAACAACAAATACTGCTTATAACCGAGCCGTTCATCACTTTTAAGAATCCAGTCCTAATAATATGTATAAATATGTATAAAGAAACACATTATCTAATGCTCCTTATCTAATGCACTTTGATAAGTATACAATTCCTGAGTGCGTTATGAATTATGCATTAGTGTTGTCTAATTTTAATGTTCGATTTCAATTTCAGAAATATAGTTACGTTCTATGCAATACGTCAGTAATCGCGGTTTAGGGGATACTTTTTTAATTGAATGTAGTGGTTCAGTTTATATAATAGTAAGTGATGAGTATGATCCCACATCATTCACAATCATTATTGCTAACATTTTATAACTATCTTTTCAATTATTAATAAGACAACTCGTCTAGCAAAAGAACAGCTACGGAATTCGTTAATAATTATGCGCTAATGGAATCATTGTTTTCATTTATTGAGTTGCCACAGCTATTCAACATAATGTATGTACGATTAGAATATTAAAGTGAAATAATATAACATGCAGTAATAATGAAAAATCTTTTTTCTGCTAAATACTTCTGCCTTTAAAGAAGGAGAAAACTTACACCCTTTTCGGAAATGACATGGACCATGAGCAAATAAACAACTGCCCCATAACAAAAAAAAAACATACGGGTACGCTTTATTGCATCCTTGTTTATAGATTAAGGGCTAATTTCTAATTTTACAGAAAAAGCAGTGTTTTTTTAAATTTATACCAATGATTATCAAGATGAGAAATTTTAGAAGATGAGTGTATATTGTATTTGTTTTTTTTTATAAGATAAATATAGATGGAATCATCCCAGGGTTCTATTTATGTCACCCCTGGAGCGGCATTATCATTTCTACTCTCCTGTTTGAGGGATTATATGAGGGCATTATCTGGGTAGAAATTCATATTTCTGTTTGTTTCTCTTTATGAAATAAGTGAGATTATTTATATTAAAAATATTCGGAGTTACTATATATATATATATATATATATATGTATATATATATATATATATATATAGTAATTTATAAAACATATTTGGCGATTAAGCTTAATCGCCATATATATTTTAGAAATTACTAACTAGCTCTACCTACGTATTGAGCACTTTTGAAGGAAATACTTATAATTTACGCATAAATCTATACTTTCGTATATTAATTTTATGTAAGTAAATGAAGTAGTTATATATATATATATGTATATATATATGTATATACATATATATATATATATATATATATATATATATATATATATATATATATGAATTAGATTGTATCGTAACAAAAAGAAAAAATAATTAGAACTGCTGTCCCAATTCTCTGATGTTCTTATTATGCGTCTATTTTCCTGTCTTTCCTCTCTTACTTTCCCTCGCTGTTCTGCTCTAACCAAGTATGCTGACCTGTTCCACAAACCCCAAAATCCTGAACATGAAATATCTCAAAAATAAAACACGAATAAACATAGAACCCCATCCTCATACGTAGACCCCTACTACCATATCTCCTTCTCCAACATGCAGGGTTCAACGTTTTAACCTTCCAGAAGTTGAACCCCAATTACAGGAGACGAAACCTGGCATATTCTTTCCAAGCGAAACTGCAATAGGGCCGACCACCTCCCTAGATGAGTTCATAATTAAAGGATACTCTAACCTTACATCTAAATCTGACCCCCAAGATCGCTTCGGGCATGGGATATGTGCCTACATTAAAAATGGCGTCCCACGTGACAGGGATATCGCCAGAAAAGACCCTAATCTACGTTATATGTGCTTCCGGGTTGCACTTGCTTACACCACCGCATTTATATTTGCCCTCTATCGCTCCCACAACAGTGGAGTTACTGTCTTTAAAAGTGTATCAGAAAAAAATAGCCATATCATGTCTGCTCATCCCTCAGCTAACATTCACATTTGCGGTGACTTCAATGTCCATAACGTGGAATGGCTGGCCCACTCAAATAAGACTGATGAGGAGAGGAGGTTCTGTCATGATTTTGCCATTGCCTATGACCTCACTCAGATTGTCCGCGAGCCCACCTGTGTGCCCGATAGTACCGGTCAGTTCGCAAGTCTCCTAGGCCTTTCTCTATCCGCTTCCCCTGAGCTATGCTCATGTTCCGTTCTATCTCCTCTGGGATCCTCCGACCACTGCGTCGTATCAGTTAAGATAAAAATGAAATATAATAAATCTACAGAGTACCTCTCCACCGTACTGTATACCGATACTATATGTCGGACTGGGATAGCTTCCGTACATTCATATCTGATCTCCCTCTCCATTCCATGTTTAAAAATGATGTGTCCTCTATAGTATCAGATCTAACCGAATGGTTACTTGTAGGCATATACCAATTCATACCATCCAAAAAATTTCAACAAAAACCCAACAGCCAGCCATGGTTCTCCCCCGAATGTGCTGCAGCCATCGCACACATACTTTTCCAAAGCTACCAACGTAATAGATGCACTGAAACTAAAGCTGCTTTCAGAACCGCCAGCAACCACTGTAAAAGAGTAATTAAAACGCAAGAGAACTATATGCGCAATCCGTTAAGTCCAAAGTAGCTGAGCAGCGGCTTGGTTCCCACCAGTTCTGGCAAAAAGCAAATAAGAGCTTGAACAGAAACGTGCGCTCTATCCCATCCATTATCAATGGACCAGAGGTCATCTCGACAGCATCCGAAAAGGCAAAACTATTTGTCAAAAATTTTGAGGCAAATTCTATCCTGTGTGACGAAGGCCATCAACTCCCCATATTCCCTCCTATAACAGACAACACGCTATGCAACATACAAATATCTGTGCGTGAGGTCGCCAAGCTTATAAAGAACCTTGACTCCAGTAAACAACTGGTCTCGACGGTATTCCAATTATAGTGTTTAAAAAATTACAACCAGAACTTGCCCCCATACTTACCAAACTGTTTAAGATTTGCGTTAACGAGAAGTGCTTCCCAACACCCTGGAAACCCTTATAAGTATACCCTGTATATAAGAATTCAGGTGATAAGTCATCCCCCTCTCCAATAAGTCTCCTCTGTGTCATAAGTAACAAAATTATATAGCACATATATGAAATCGACATTATGATTAATACTTATCTTATGTTAGAAATAGTGGACTAAACCTAAATAAATCTATTATATAACAATAAATATTTTGCATATTATTTTTGTCAATTTTTATAACAGCTGTTATTCGTGTTTGCATATTATTGACCAAACTGTAACGGATGGTATGACCCATTTTTATCATATATAGTCTCTATTTTTTTATTTAATATATATGCATATTAATTCCTTTCGCTAGATTAATTTAGCTTTAGGGATTAAAAAGACAAAATCATCACTGGAATTCCATTTTTCTGAATCCAACACTTTTAAACTTTTTACGTAAGGCATGCGCCGTTATCTTGTTGGAGGATTTTACAAATTGGAATGTTATCATTGAATATTTTGTAAAAGAGGTGTGGTTACCCTGGTCCATTCTACAATTTGTGGAGTTATTTCTACTCTTTACATGTGCACAACCCAGTGCATAAAGAAGCTAAATTATTACGCATCCGCCTCAAGATTCGACAGGTGAAACCACACAATTTTAGATGAAATGCCTATCCTTCCTTACGGGAAATATAATGCGTTTCAGCGGTGACAAAACTGATGAAAAATGAGAATTTGCTACATTTTTTACATTGCTATGAGATGTATTTACATAAAGATTTAAATTGTACACTGAAATATTTACAAAATAGTAACAACAAATTCATATAAAACAATTTTGCTTAATCATCAAGTGTCGAAATTATATTTTTTTTTCAATCTTGAGTGGTTGTTTCTTTTTGGTCTGCCACAGTTATGGCTTCTACCTTGCTTGACTTCCTTTTAATCTCGCTTTCATCTCACTGTTTCATCTGATATATATATTTTCTGGCATCCGCCCTAAATTCACAAGCAAGCTCTTATAAACTATTTTTTTCTTTCTGAAAGTGATTCCTTCTGCAATCAGTATTTTTTTTTCCTGAGGGTTGTTGACTATTTACAGCGTAATCATTATTTATTTTAGAAATATCTTGTTTAGCTTTTAACTTTTAATCGTTGTTTGAACCAATTTCCGTGAGTATTATATATTGCTAGAAAGTTCACTCTGAGAATAGCTTCTCTAGATAAAACCACAATTTGTATACTTTTTATCATGAATCGTTTATTTTGGGGGGGTATTTTCTATTAAATATAAAATTATAGCACTGGCAGAAATCAAATATTACATGAAAAACAATAAGAAAATTTTTAGTGGGACAATGAATAATTTTAATATTGTGAGGAATCAATAATGAGCTAAAACTCTAGCAAAGGGTTTTAAAGCAATTAAATATTACAAAGTACCGTTAAATATAAAAAATAATAAATAAAATATATTCAATATAAACACTTGTTAAAAAGAAAAGAAAATTCACAATCAAAATATGTGTATATATATATATACATACATATACATATATATATACATATACATACATATATATATATATATATATATATATATATATATATATATATATATATATATATATATATATATACAATCATAAAAGGAACACAGGTATGGGAAAGTTTAAATCAAGCTAGAAAAAATAACAACATCTCCTTACTAATGACAGCTTAAAGACGAGTAACAGTAGTATTTTCCTCTCACCCCCCCCCCCGAAAAATAATTCTGCTATCATTCACCAAGTATTTCTCAGAATGGGGATCGCATCCAAATCTACATATATAATTTGAACATCTGGTCTGTTGGGCTTTACAAAACTAAAAAAAAATTATAGGTCCGTTTGCGATTATTTTCTAACAATGATTGTATATAACCTAACTGTGTCTTTAAATATTAAAAAAGAAAAAATATTACCATATTAAATAAAAAAAAATATCCGACATCGTTTCTTTTCGTTCCTATTTCAGCCGATACTACTTACCCGGAATATTTCAGATTTCTATCAAATCTGGTTTCATTTTTCCGATTCAGTGACTTTTAATATAACGATAACATTTATACTGTTTTGTTTTCTTTTTTCAGAGAAATAATTCCATTAATTTGCTTTGTTTTTCCTTCCTGCTTTTTCATTACGTGTTCTTCCCTTGCATAACAAAATAATTAAAAAAAACTATTTGCCGAAGAAAATACACAGAAAAATTTGTTTCACTTGTTCTAAACTATAAAAAATACTTTAACAAGAAAGTCGCTTGTTAATTTTTATGACTTGCCTCAGCGTATTATAAATACCCTAACCTCCCCGGGTTAAAAACGGCTTTCCGATTAAACAACTCCCAAACCTTGAAAGTCGTTCTTTACATGGGGAAGTTAGGGGTATTTCGAAAGCATTTTTTACATAGAAATGTTGGGGTGCTTATAATACGTTTGGGCTAGTCGTGAAAATTAACGGAGCTGCTATCGTGTATTGCAAAAATTGCTTAAAATGTATTTATTTGGCAAAAAATGACATTCTCTACAAACAGTTTATCAGAAATAGAAATGAACGGTAGTTTTCTTTGTGTTTTTTCTTTTGATGTTTTTCTTCTCCATTTAAGAGTTTACTTAATAATTTCTTGAACTCTTAGCTTTTTATTATTAGCTCAACTCTTTAAATGTAATTCATTGTTGATTTATTCAAACAATTTGATTGAAAATTAATATTTAAAAAAGTGGCGCTTATGCACTTATAATACCGTGCTCTTTTTTAAAATAGTATTCTCGTGTTAAATTACAGTTTTACAATAGCGTTTTGTTTATTAAATTGTTAGCTGAAAGTACAGATAATCCGGTCAGTTTATAATACGTGGAAAATCTAACACCAGCAATAAGAGTACTCTAGATAGTAACAAATAAAAAAAGTGTCTCAGTCGCGAAGGTTTACTCTTCTACTGATCAAAAAAAGAAACGGTGAGGTGTAGTCCACCCGCTTTTCTCTCCTCCTCTCTCTCTTCCTTTCGTAATATATTTCTCCATCAACCACTCCCTCTCTCTCAATATATGCTTTCTCTATATTACCCTCTCCATCTCTCTTTGAGTCCCTTTCTCTCTCAAACTTCCACTTTCTCTCTCTCCTTTCCTCTGTAACACCTCCCTTCTGTTTATAATTCTTCCATCTCGCTATTTATCTCTCAATCCTTCTCTCTCTCTATCTCCTTCTCTTTCTCATTTTCCCTCTCTCTTTCTATTTTCTATCCATATATCTTCCTCTCTATCCGCATATCTCTAATCCCTCGTCCTATTTTAAACTCCTAAAGTAATTCCAATGAATAAGGCATTGCAAAACATGGATAAATCCCAATTCAGTGACCTAATTTATTTAATGTAAGATTCGAAGTTATTTGAAAATTACTGCTGCCTTGAACAGCACCAGGAGTAATTGGTAAAACCTTTCTAAGTAAATTGACTTTGGCACTCATTCCGTGACAAAATGACATAAACTTAGCCTATGCTGCATGCGGAATACCGTCGACTTTACTACCAAGTAGAATAACTACTTATTCTACTTTGAAATTACTATTAAACATTCAATTTTTCAATCATCTAATGTTCAACATCTCCAAAACATTCTGTATCGGAAAAATATTGAAAAAATGCAAACTTATTGTTTGGGATGAATGCACAATGTCACACAAAAAATCATTTGAGACTCTTAGTCGACCCTTGCAAGATTTGTGTGGTAATGTAAGATCATTTGGGAATGCAGTAACATTGCTTGCAGGAGATGTCAGGCAAATTTTACCTGCAGTTCCTCAACCACCACCAGCAAATGAAAGGCTTTCTCAAATACTCTACTTTTTGTGCCATGTGAAGGCATTAAACTTAACTTAAAATACGCGTATCTAGTTGCAGACTGATCGATCCTCACAATTTTTTTTTCATCACTTGTGGGGAATTAGGTATGGAAAATGCCGGCCGATACTAGTTAACGGCAAACTCCTTTGACTTTAAACTTCTGTAATTTTATTACATCAAAATAAGAGTTGGTTAAAAAGGTTTTTCCAGCTATTCAAATTAATTATATGAATTCCACTTTACTGAGTGAACAAGCTATTCTTGCAGTTCAATACAAACACCTCCATGAAGTTTAATCTATTATTCAACGTAAAATTCTAAGTAATGTAGTGAAATACAAATCCATCAATGCAGTTTTGAAAGCAGGTAAAGTGGTTAATTATCCAAAGGCTTGATTTGCCAGGGATGCCACCTTAAAATTGCCATACGTATTACTATGTTAAATATAAATGGCACATAACTATCAGTAAAAAAAATTAAAAAAATAGTATCATAGAAACAACACTACTAATAGGACCTTTCACAGGTAAATATACATTCATTGCTCGCATTCCTATGGTTCCACAGGATACGCACTGCACTTTAGGAAATTGCATTTTCCAATTTTAGTATCATTTTCAGTAACCATCAACAAAGCTCAGGACACAATATTTACAACTGTGTGGCTTACAGATATACACTGACTGTTTAATAACATGGGCAATTGATCTTATACGTTCAAGAGTCACCAAACCAAAAAAACAAACATCCTTTATCAGGTAATAAAATGGTACAACAAAAACTGTTTACCCACACAAAATAGGAAATTAAACTTATAGGAAACATACATTTCCTCATTTTGGAATGCATTTCATTGCGCCAATTTGAGACACAGTAACGCGTGGCAGGGTACAGCTTGTATATTATAAAAAAAACAATGTAATTTTTACACACGTTTCAATATCAATATTTTTTGTTTGATGAAGTGGGAGCCTACTGAAGCATCTATGAACATATATAACCAATAATGCTTGTATAATAAACAGATCATATATATATATATATATACATATATATATATATATATATATATATATATATATATATATATATATATATATATATACCTAGTTCATTTAATTACATAAATTAATATACGAAAGTATAAATTTATGCTTTAACATCACCAGTGCCTAATACGTAGGGAGAGCTAGTTAGTAAGTTATAATTTATATATATTTTATAACTTACTATATATATATATATATATGTATATATATATGTATATATATATATATATATATATATATATATATATATATATATATATATATATATATATATGGGGCATGCACCCCTTACATAATGGTAAAAGGAAAAAATAGAGCCAGCAGTGCATACCGCCACCAGCTTCATTATTGGAAAACATATTGCTGCCATATACATCTTATAATATGTTGTTTTTATGCATATAATTTAATCTTACTCACTGCATTTCCTATATCATGCCCTGCTTTTATTGATTATAAAAATTGTAGCTTAAAAGCAAAAAGATATCTTGTAACTTGAGACACATAAGCGGAAATATTGACCTTTGGTTATCTGCCATCGATAAATAATTTTAGATAATTTACCATTTTGAAAGGATATGGTATTTTAAATAATAATTCCAACATCACGGAAGAAAGTATACTTCAAGTTAAACAATTTTCACGTTAATAGTAATAGATTGTGGTACGGAATATTGGAAATTTTACATTTAAAGAAAACTATTGCCTAAACACGGACATATGTTTTAAAAATGGTGCGTGTTTATTGAGGTTTATGAATTATCTGTCGAGCCAGAATCATCATGATATAAGAAGAAGTGATGTTTTATTCAGTCGTTGAGTGCTCTAATACCTTAGCAAAATATATTTTCTTATTGGCTTCTACAACTCTGATATGGTAACCTTTTAATCTTCTGATTCAATAAAACGTAATGATATTGCCTTTATCTCCCATTTTGATAATTTATTTTCTGTTTATGATATGATTCCTGTCATTACGGAGTTGTATGACTTCCGTTAATCGCACTCCTGGTAAAATCAGTTTATTTCAGTGCATAAATGATAACAGTGCTATTCAAATTGAAAAAAAAATGATATTAACTTTCATTTTGTCTCATAATTGAAATTGTTTTGAATTCTTATTCGTAGATTTTTATTGTGCATATTGCAGAATATATGAATCATTCGGAATAAAGAATTTGAAGCATAAAAACTTTTTCTAAAATTATCAGATTTGGCATTAAATAAGCTAAAATAGGGTTGATATGCTGGAAAGCAAGACAACCAAACCAAACCAAACTTTATGAATAAACATTTGAAAATATAAAATAACTTTTTCTAAAATTACTGGATTTGGCATTAAATAACCTAAAGAGGAGTGTATTGCCATAAAACAAAACAACCAAACTTAATGAATAGATATTTGAAGATATACAGGACTTAACACATAAAACTTTTTCCAAAATTAACGGATTTGGGATTAAATAACCCAAAAAGAATAGATATGCCATAAAAGAAAACAACCAAAATTAGCTAGTTGAGCAAATGAATCATGTCCCCACTGTTTCATCCAAGATTCACACTCTCTACAAATTGTATCATGGCAAATTAACGTTGTCATCTTAGAAAGACATTATATGAGTTCAATCGCATGCTATTCCTCTTAGTCCCACTTAAATACCCCACTCCCACAATGAACATTTTTTATTTAGAATCTGAAAATAGAATTTTAGGCTCTTTTAAACAAAATATAAAATGCGTGACACTTCTTAAACCTCCTGTAAATGATGTTGTGATTTATAAAGATATCGAATATATATTAAACAAGAAAATAAGTTGATCTTTATGGTGCGAAATGGATGCGAGTTGGATTGGCGTCTGAATGAAAATGGCGTGTAATATTTAAGTAGAGCATGCATAACTGGTGAAAACGGAATAATAATTATACGACAGTAATTAATAATAACAAAATAATTACTTAACTACCCTGATTACTCTTAATTTCCCATGTGCCTTTATGTTTTTATTTGCTATATCTTCTTGTTCTATCAGCAATTTAGTAGAAATAAAGATTGCTTGCGCGACAATGTATCGATTCCTTTGGTATATATGTTTTATACTAACTATTCATGTGCGTATTGTAGTATCGCATGGATTCACTCACATCACTACACCGGATAAATTACTCAAATAAATTAAATTACTCGAATTAATTACTAAAATAAATTATTCAAATAGGTAAGCTTAAATAACTAAACACATATTGAAATATATATATATATATATATATATATATATATATATATATATATATATATGTGTGTGTGTGTGTGTGTGTGTGTGTGTGTTTTCTGCCAGCCTTAGTCTTAGATTAAACTTTTATTTATCCTTTCGTTTTTCATGTGATATTGTGTCTTTAAAAATGTAAATTTTCTTTGATATTCCCTTTCGATTTCTTCATAAATTCTTATCAGGAGGAAGGAGTCACCAAAGTAAAAAGAAGGCATGTTAATCTATTTAAATCGTTTATAATTTGAATTGAAGTATGTGAATGTAAGAATACAGAACTACCGAGATGTTATTTAATCAAAATGTATTAGCAACAAGTCAAGAAAATTTCTAAAATATACGTCATCATCAACCAAAGGATAGATAGTTTTTTTTGGGTTTTTTTTTGTAAATAGAAAAGGAAATGCCGTGTAAAATTCTATTACATGCACATTGAAACAAGGCGAACATTGCGGGGGATATTCACACGTCATAACTATTTATGACGAAATTCCTGAGATAATGCATTTTTCCCATAATTTATCTATTACGCCTCATAATCACTTGCTAATTGAACATAATTCCAGCGCCCGAGTGCAGACTGTAATAGTCAAATATTTCGAAAAACACACATTTGTATGTTTCCTAAAATAAAATTTCTCATATATCAATACGTGATGTCTTGATGACGCCATATGAGTAGTGTAAACATTTTAGAAGGAATTAATGTTAAAATACTTAAGTGTGCCTATAAGTTAACGCTCAGAATTTAAAAATCTGTTTCCTTACAAATTCACCTACTTATTATATTAGGGTGGTGCAAATATAATGTCGTTTTTGATAAAACTGGACGTAAAAACATCATTATTGTTGCACAAACATAATTCATATACATTTAATTAATAGCAATTTAAAGCAGATCAATATGTATTAACGCTGATAACTTATACATGGAGTTATGTAAACGATGGCATCCGACTAGTTAGTTTATATTACTGCGTAAAATTCATGGCACATATATCGTTTGCTATAAAGCCACACATATTATAATCTACTCTATAAAAACGATTAATTTATATATATATATATATATATATATATATATATATATATATACATATGTGTTAATGTAACTCTATGTATATGCAAGGGTGTGCGTGTGTTATGTGTGCGTGTTAATCTCGTAAGAATATAATTATCATTATTATTTTAAATTGTTTGAACTAAGAACAAACTAGTGATTAATTTTTGGTTTGGCAAGATGTAATATTTTTTGCACGATTGTGGCTATAGGTTTATGTAATACTAAAATATATGTTCTAATATAAATGTTTGCTTTTAACAATAAAATTGATGGCATATTTGTATCTTTGCAAATAAATTATGGACTATATCTCTTTAAAAGTAATGCTTTTATAATTCGACGAATTATATTAGAGTTACACATATACACAGTTTCTATCTGCATATATATATATTAGAACAATTTAAAAATGTATGTATGTCTATATATGAAGGCGGGTTATTTATTTATCTTACATATATACACATAAACATATATGTATACACATATATATATATTTGAAAATAGTGTCTATAGTTTTCTATCTCTCACACTATTGTTATATGATGTTATCTAAACGTCCTTAGATAAACTACTTTACTATGCATTTATATTATATGCCGACATCATTAGGTTACATACTTAAGTAGAAATACACGTTAATTAATTTAAGATTAAAGGAAAACATGAAATTATAGCATCTATTTTGTTGTAAATTTTGAAAAGCATCAGTGTCGATAATTAGCACTTGATTCGAATATAGCATTATGCTCATAAAATGCTTTGCTTTTTATACTCTACTACACTATATATTTTCAGGTTTACTATCGATACACATTCAATTTTAATTAAAATGCATTTACAACCCTGGAAGTTAAGAGAAACACAAACAACAATTACTCTGTGTCATAAAAAAGAATTATCACTATTTTAACTAAATTATATTTCTTGTCTGAAAAATATGTTTTTAGATTCAAATAGTGTAAGAAGTGTCATCAGTCTATCTATTTCTTTCAATTTTATTTCTTTGTAAATATATGTGTGTGTTTGTGTGATTGTGTGTGCGTGCGTATATATATATGATACATATATATATATATATATATATGTGTGTGTGTGTGTGTATCTATGTATCAATGAAGTGAGATTGTATGCCTATGTGTGCCCCTGTGTGTACATTTTCCTATTAAAATTCGCTGTCAATTTTCAATCTAGAGATTTGGAATTTGACATAAGGGGTATTGAGATTTAGTTAAATATTTTTACTTCGCATTTGGCTAGAATAATTATATCAATGGGCCAAAGATCAATGATTTTACCTTTGAACTATCTACCCAAAATCTCCGCACATTTTAGGTCGTAATATAAGTTACATGGACATAAATAACACTTTTTAATTACATTTGAGCCCAAAACGATGAATCTTAAAGGGTCATCATTGGGGTCAAATTAAAAAAAAAAATAATTGAACGCTACGTTCTTCGCAAAAATAATCAGGCAATTTTTAGTCTAAACATTTGAAATTTAACATAAAGTGTATTTAGATACACGTCAAGTTGTTCAATCTATTTGGGACCGAACATTTTGTCGTCACGAAGTGTAAGTTCAAAATATTTTACGTTTACGGTCTCTAGCAAACAAATAAGCCATTCTGGGTTTTAAACATTTGAAATCGTACATAAAGGTTACTCAGGCACGCAGCAAACGTTTTGGTACGTTTTGGGGCGTAGCTGTGGCTTGCAAGTGGTCAAAGTTGAAAGATTTGACCCTTGCAGACTCTTCCAATCTCTTCCGCCAATTTTTGCATGTAAACACTTGATACATTGGATGTAGGTGCCCCCACATTCATCTAATTTTTATATGGATATGCATATGCACATACACTTAAGTACATAAAGTCCGAGCAAACCTGGGCTTAACTGCTAGGTAGGTAGTGTATATTTAAATCTAAAAACCATGTTTTCAACAACAATAAAATTATTCAGTAAAAATACGTATCACATTATTCCAATTATCATTGCGTAATTATTCGAGATCTACGTAAACACTGCAGTTTTACAAGTTATAAAAGCATTTCATCCAAGGTATGAAAATTGTTAACAAAATGTTTTTACTATAGGTTTTAAAAATAAAGGTAAAAGATTAAATTTGAAATACATTTATCTTCAAAGTTCACTTTTATAAATTTTACAAAGTAATGTATAAAAATGTAATACCTTACTTTGTAAAATGTATAAAAATGCACTTGCAACCCCTCTTTGTATTATTACAGGTCTAAATATTTTCTCTGTCCCAGTTTGTAATTATCCTCACACCACAATTCTTTTTTGCAAACCCCGTTTTGTCATACCTGTCTGAATAATGAGAAAATCTGAATTTTTTTAACAAAAACTTTAAAATAACTTTTTTAGATTATTTTTTTAATTCTTTCAGAATAGAACATCTTTACAATTTAATAAGGAACATATTTCATATAGGTTTCATTAAAAATATTCAGTAGATAACGAGAACAATAGAGATGAACATTTCAAAAGGACAGTATAACTGTTTACGCTCAATAGTAGTTCTCGCCAGCGAAAGTCTTTGTTATTATTATTATTATTATTATTATTATTATTATTATTATTATTATTATTATTATCATTATTATTAATATTATTTTCTTCTTATTATTATTATTATTTAAAACAGTTTGTATCGTGCTCTTTTGTACGAGGACTAATAACACTCATATCTTTTTTTCCGTCGAAACAGCAAATCTAGGGGGACCCCCCCCCCAAAAAAAAAACAGAGGACATTCAATTGTTTTCCTGAGCATTTTACTGTCAACGGAGAGAAAAAAAAGGCCAAATACCCTAGTGTTTTGATGTGATGTTTTTGAATATGATAAACTAGTTATGACCAAAGTTTCATTTCATTCGGATAAAACACTAAAAAACGAGGCCTAATTAGAGTTGGGGCCCGTTTTTGGGGGGGTTACCCTGCATAACTTTGCCATTAAAAGATATTGAATGACACTCGCGTGAATATACTGAATATAACATTGGTTTGCGTAGATCCTGGCACAATCTTTCGTTTACTCAGCAATAGCCAGTTGTAAGACAAGACCAATTAAAGCTGGATGTAAGATAGCATGCGGTGCATTATTGACGTCGTCCTACACACGGCGCCTGGTATTATTTTATGGTAAGCCTCATGGTACTCTGCAGGATCTACGTTATTATACTCCGTGATCTAATTAGACAAATATGCAATAGCAATTACGGTGTTTAATTACGTAAATACATTAAAACATGTACCGATATAATATCTGCGTAGTAATTAGAATACTGGAAATATCATTTACTGCATAGTGGGTTCCTATGTTAACTAGTCTATCTGTATCACATACATTTAAATACCGCGAAAATACACTAGTGATATATATATATATATATATATATAATATCGTACAACGTATGTGCATCTTTATAGCATTATTAAAAAAATTTATGTGTTAAGTGTAAAAACAAGCTAGTCGATACATTTTATTTTCTTGTTAACACAAATAGTGCGTTTTATGTTCATCTAAGGTAATGTATGTAGTTCTATTTTTTACTAGAAAGTAACCACGGTTAATGGCTAGATGCCCACGTAAGGATAAGACGTAATGGCTCTACGGTCGCCATTAAAAGTAGTAATTGTTAGTGGAGGGATTTACTAATTCAAGGGGTAATTGTATTAGAACTTGTTCACATTGGACTTGAAGAGGGCCATTATCTTGTAAGCTGGAAAACAACCAGCGGAACTGGGTTACTTAAGTGGGCAGTTCGAGGAAATAAGGGTGGTTCATGGAATCTCCGTTTAGATTAAAACACACATAGTTGCTGGTGAAAAAATATTGATACTGATTGAGGGTAGATGCGGGCTTTTTAAGAGTCATAAAACGAAGGGAATATCAGAAAGGGTTAATACTAAACACTATATTATAAAAGAGCTATGGTAAATCTGGTCCAGAATATGTATATAAATTGTGGAGTTCATTTTGCCTCTAAGCTGTGTAAAACAGTTCAGTACCCGAAGAAGCCTTTTGCTAAAAAAATAAAAGCAACACTTACGCTTACTTCTCAAAATGTGACAGATAATACCAATCAATGTGCATGAAATGCATCTCTTTCTCTATGGCGAATAAAAACCGCTCCATGTTGTAAAATTCTGCTCCAAAAAATTGAATTTGCTACAATTTTAAATAGTTTTTATATATGTGTATTCACATAAATTGTTCAATTGTTCATTTCAAATTTAAGTATATATTAGTTGTGTTTTTATTTTACTATAATGTTTCCTCAGACCAATCTATTTCTGCACAATTGTCAGGTTTCCAATTTTCGTGTTTCTTTTTTGCAAATTCACGTCGTCTTTAAGGTGTCTTCTATGAGTTGCATCCTTATAATCCTGCTTGTTAAAATCTTCATCTCACTGTTCGAGCAGATATGTTGTTTTTGTTGCATTCTACCTAAGTTAGGCAGAAACATCTGAAGAACGTTTATCCTACTTGCAAGGGGTACTTTTTAAAAAAGATGAGTCTTCAATCGTGGTTGTTGACATCTTTGTGCCTCGTTTTCTTTCTGCTTTTAAAAAAACTTTAAATACAATTTTTGGACATTTAGTCAATTATTGAACTCACGTACTTCACAATTTCATCTTTTTTGGAATTTCCCCTCGGGGTAGTATATCAATCACAAGATAAATAAAAAAATGATGACCTTTTAATCAATGAAAGATGCATTTCTTGACCAATTAAATATACTATTATAGCACTGGCAGTAATCAAATATTAACTGAAAAATAAGAAACAACTTTCAGAATAACAATGATTATTTTAAATACGGAAGTTAAGCAAGTTAGAATGAAATTTAGCATTAATAATTGCCAGGTTTTAACAAATAAATTCATCATCTTACTGTTAAATATTTAATATTAGCCTTCAACACTTTACTGTACACTATAAACCTTCAAACGCGATAATTTTAAATAGTTGATCTTTATATGTGCTCCATAATGTTGACTATGACTGCATATGCATATATATATATATATATATATATATATATATATATATATATATATATATATATATATATATATACATTATAAAGTGTTATACTTTATAGAAAGAATTAGACTGGAATCCAAACAGCAAATTTTATTTTTACGTATAAGTAAATGTATAAATACTTTAAAAGAAACCAGTGCTCATTATACTGTATATATATATATATATATATATATATATATATATATATATATATATATATATATATATATATATATATATATATATATATGTATATATATATATATATATGTATATAATCTCAATAGGTAAACGTATCCTAGAGCTATATTAATATTGATTAAAATGATACATAATTCTGAATTAAAATCAGTTTCATGAGGAAAAAAACAAACAAGATCAACTCGGGGGTGCGAAAGAATCTATTCTTTTGCATACTCTTAAATGATATCTCCGAATGGTTGAAATAATTATTTATGATTTATATTTACAGGAAACGCGGTTGAATGCATTGTTGCCCATTTTTTATCGTTGAAATGCTAGATTTTTAATTTTAAATAATTAATGTAGTAAAGTAGATAACTGCCAGTCGTGATTACTTATAAAATTATAAAGAATGGATGAAATAAAAATAATTTATATATATATATATATATATATATATATATATATATATATATATATATATATGTATATATATATATATATATATATATATATATATATGAAATTAAATGACAGGTGAATTGGATTACGAATATAAAAGAATAACATTACGAGCAATTATAGGTTGTGGAATATATACAACTGTATAAAATATATTTAAAAAAATGGGGTATGTGGGGAAGTTAAAATGTAAAATATATCCCCAAATAAGTCCAAAAATTTTACGAAATTCTTATGTCGACAGAGAGAGGGCCTGCGTGAAAGGATAGACACTGACTGTAGAATCCTCAGGTTATTCGAAGAGTAAGCCCTGTGCAAAATTCTAAACCAGCCAATGTTATATGCATTGGCACACGCTGGATTTTCAGCGAGGTGCTGACCAATAGCAGACTCCAAGGTGAACGAGGGTTGACAAGGCTTATTTAGTCTGATGCTTGCTGGAACATGCTGGTTTCTTCTTGTCTGCAAATTTAAACGGGTTCGACCTACATAGACAGCAGCACACTGACAATTGAATTGATAAATCACATTACTATTTGTGATCTAGGGCAAACCATCCTTCACAACTGAAGGAAATGCAGACTTAACACGATAAACCAAGCGAAGAGCAACAGATGGAAAACAGTTGTATACAGACGTGATAACAAGTCTACCTAAACACTGACCACGATCACCAATCCAATGGAGTTTTAAATAAACAGGAAACTTGGAGGGACCAAAACTGTAGAAGAATTATGAGCTTTAACTGTACTATAAATAATATTATCAACTAATTTCTCCGGATAACCATTGTGAATAAAAACGTCTTTAATCTTCTTTAATTCACAACCCACTTTACTAAAAGAACAGATTCTAAGGTCTGTATACACTAATGTCTGAATAAGCTTTATTTTTCTTCAGACGAACGCCAATTTGTGTAGAGACCGGTAAATGTAGGCTTACGAGAAATAGTCGTAAGAAAAGAGTTCTTACCACATTCAATTAAAACGTCAAGAAAGGGGAAGCAACCGTCATTCTCATCCTCCATAGTAAATATTAATGATTTATCGAGGAAATGAAGTTTATCGAAGAAAGCTAATGCTTCGTTTTCTGATGCTAAAGCGGCAAAGCTGCAAAGGTACCGTCGACGTATTTAAAGTATATCGATGGTTTCGATATACTGTTAAACAGTGCAGACTCATACGCGTAATATCCACAAAAAATATCGGCTAATGCCGGGCCCAGGGGACTCCCAATCTTAACCCCATCAATCTGACTATACATGATGTAATCAAAGCTTAATTCTACAGCTTTTGTAAAGATTTATAGGAGTTCAAATATATTTATCTAGGGAAGGGTGGGATTGGGGTCAAATCACTGTTGTAAATGGAGTCAGCATATATATATATATATATATATATATATATATATATATATATATATATATATATATACACGAGGGATTCGCAATAAGTAATGTCGCTGAAAAATTTCCTATAGCAAGGTATGCATTTCTCCCATCGCTTGATGCAGGTCTGAAGACCGTTTTGTAGAATAACCCACCTTGGTCCTCCAACCACGACGTGACTTCAGAAATCAAGACTGCATCATCTGGGAAACGCTTTCCTTTCAAAAACAACTTAATGGCTGGGAAGAGATGAAAGTCAGAGGGTACAAGATCAGGGGAGTCGGGAGGATGGGGTAGGATTCCATAAACACACGCCCGTGCTTCTGATCTGGCGACATCCTCGAGTACTCGACGCGTCCTCGCTTCTGGAATTGTGAGATCAACTTGGGAATCCATCTGGCAGACATCTTATGGATATGCAAATGGCCAGGAATGATAATTTCTACGGACCCTCTATTAACCTTGATATCTTGGGTTATGTGTCGAATAGTAATGCGCCTGGCTTCCAAATTGGCAGGGTCAACTTGACGGATAGATACCTCATCAATGGCAGAAGGAACCGACTAGGTCTGGGGGCTGTTTCCACAGACTTCTAGCCATGTTCAAATGCACGATGCCAGCGTTTTACAAGGTTATATGATAGTGCATTATAACCATACATGTCTTTCATTTCATCAAAAGCCTCCTGTGGTGTGCGTCCTTTCAAATAGAAAAACCGGGTCACTGCTCGACATTCCACAGACTCCATTTAACACCTGACTCAGTTCAAACACCTGCAAAACAGAAACCACAATAAATTCAGAGCTGTAGTTTACCACATAACATCTAGAGATATAAATCCTTGCACATGCAAATTGCAGCTAGATAATACAACTGGAAGTGAGTCAGGGGCATTACTTATTGCACACCCCTCGTAGAATAAATGACAAAAAATATATTTCAAAATGTATGATGCTGGCCATCTTATAATTTATTTAAAAAATATATTTCAAAATTTATGATGTTGGCCATCTTATAATTTATTTATTTTAAAACAGAATAATTATACAATTCTTGACAGAATCTGTTTCGTAGCGAAAAATCAATTAATGCGCTTCGAAACAGATACTCTCAAGATTTTTTATGAATAAACTGACTTAAACAATACGTTATCAGATGGTACACATCATGAAAGTTGGAATATACATTTTTGTCATTTATTCTATATATTGTTCTGTACTCACTTTGAGCTTCTTATATAAGGATAGACAAATAATATGAAAATATATTTCTACACACACACACGCATATATATATATCAAGATATATATATATGTATATATATATACATACATATATGTATATATATATATATATATATATATATATATATATATATATATATATATATATATATATACTGTGCTGGCACAAACAAAATACAGACTTTTAATTTTTGTTATAAATCTGCAAATGTCAAGTTAAATGTAACTGTTTAACCAACTTCTTTACTCTAAATACTTATATCAGACTTATATCTTATCAGTGCCATGAAAACTAGAAACCATCATTGATTCTTCTCCAAAGTAGTTGTATAATTCTTATATAATACCAAATACACCAGTTATCACTTGCAAATTTATATAACTCCTTTGCATTCGAAGGATACTTTTCATTAAAGTACTTATAATTCACCAGTAATAACTCGTGTACTTGGTGTTATATTTAATGCGTAGATCTCGATAATTAATAATTTAATTTAAATAGCTTTTCTTAAATCAAAGTTCATTTCATGTTGTTCTGAATGAAGTACTCTTTGCTATCTCGTAGCTATTCGTGTGAACATTCAGTTAATTATTTTTTTTGCTTAAACGATCTGAATATATATAAGTAAAACTACACTTTTCTTGATGTTCTACGTCAGAGAAACTATAAAATGAGGATTAATCCTGGTTGGCAGTAGACACGAAATCTGTATATCTATAAAATGCAATTGTCTGTGCGTCGATCTGTCTGTGTACTTTTCCCTTTTAAAGTAATCCATCAATTTTCGGTCTACAGATTCTAGATTTGACATAAAGAGCATTGAGATGTGCTAAGATCTTTTTAGTCGGGTTTTACCAAGACATTTCTCACTCAAGGGGTAAAATTTAAACGAGTTGAACATTAACAACTTTACCAAACTCCTGCGCTAATTTTAGGTCTAAAACCTTGAGATTTTATATGTAGGTTACTGGACATGGATCATTTTTTTAATTAGAGCTCAGAGGAAAACATTGAATATTATAGGGTCAAGATTGGGGTCAGAATTAAAAGAAATGTGACCTCTCCTGTCTCTACCAAATACTCAGTTAATTTCTGGTATAAATATATGAAAGTTTACAAAAAAGTGTACTTAGACGGAGGACTAGAATATTAATTGGTTGGGTTAGACATTTGAGCTGTAACAAGAGTCAAAAGGCAAAATCTTTGACCTTTATGTTCTCTAGCAAACTACTCAGTCAATGTTGGTCTAAACATTTGACATTTTAGATAACGGGTAATCCGGTATGCCGTCAGTATTTAAATCAGTTTTGAGGCGAAAATTTCGCTGCCAAAAAGGTAAAAGTTTAAAAAGTTGACATTTTACTTTCTACAAAACTTCTCAAATTTTGAGTCTAAACACTTGACAATTTAAATGTTGGTAGCTTTGATATGGGCAAAAAAATTTAATTCAATTTCAGACCAAAACAATTAATGTAAAGAAGTGAAAATTGGAGTCTAAGTGTTTTTTTTTAAATAGCTCAGCGGTCTCTACGAAAATACTAGGATTAATTCTGGTCTAAATATTTGAAATTTTTCATAAAGTGTATTCACACATAGGGCAAGATTGAAACAGTGCATTAAAAAGCCGAATTAAACTGCAACTATGGTATTTTTTACAGCTACCTGCACGTATAAATACAGTAATCAATTGTTATACAGAAAAAGTGGAAAATTATATATATATATATGTGTATGTATGTATATACATATATTTTATATATATATATATATATATATACACACATTTTTTTTTATTTTTTTTTATTACATTTTCACCCCAAACAAGGCAAATTGCCACTTTGGTGTAGGGGGCTACTATCAGGGGCAACAACTACTGGGGTACTATGTAGGGATTTGGGCAGCAAGGTGTCGGTTCACGTTACACTTGAACTTCTGCACGTCAGTACTGTTGGGGAAGCAGGGACCTGGAATGGAATTCCAGAGTCTTGCGGTTCTGGGGAAGAAACTATTGGAGTAAAAAGATATTTTACATCTAGGGACCTCTACAGTGTGGGGGTGGGATCTAGTAGCCTGTCGGGTTTGTCGAGGGTGCTCGCGTCGTGGGGGCACAAGTGATTGCAGTTCATCAGAGCATTCACCACTAAAATACTTGTAGAACAGGCAGAGGGATGCAACATTTCGTCGATGGGACAGAGGCTGAAGCTTAGATGCCAGTTCAGGGCCTATCAGATTTGCGACTCTCTTTTGAACCTTGTCAAGGAGCGAGAGACTAGTAGCAGATGCACCAGCCCAGAGGTGGCAGCAATACTTCATACATGGGCGAATGGTGGCCTTATAGAGGTACAGGATACTTTCGGGTGTTAGTAGTTTTCTAGCACGGTAGAGAGAGCCTACCTTTCTTGCAGCGGCCCTGGCAATGCCTTCAATGTAATTGTTCCAACTCATGTTTCCTGTGAACGTTAGGCCAAGGAGTTTTAAAGATGGACTCTCAGATAAAGGGTCGTTGGCCATTGCTATTGGTGGTAGAGAGGGTTTCTTGTAATTATTGAATGAAACTAGTTTAGTCTTGGCAGCATTGAACGCGACCAACCACTTTTGTCCCCATTCCACTACAGATTGGAGGTCTTCCTCTAGTGTTTCTGCCATTTCTTTAGAAATGTGTTCATTCGTCTTCCTGTCGTGTCTGCCATAGAGTGTAGTGTCATCAGCATATATACCCATCTCAGAGGCAATGTTGTCGGGGAGGTCATTTATGAATATCAGGAACAATAGAGGTCCAAGGATAGAACCCTGGGGCACTCCCGCATTTATATCATATTGTTTAGATGTGCGACCGTCGAGGACTACCTGGATTTTTCTCTTATCTAAGAAGGATTTAATTATGTTAAGTATTCTACCAGTGATACCGTAAGATCTAATCTTCCTGAGGAGACCCTCATGCCATACCCTGTCAAAAGCCTTAGATATATCTAGAGCTACCGCTCTGCCTTCCCCCGCTTTGTCCAGTGATTGGTATATACGTTCAGAGATCACGGTGAGGATGTCTGCTGTGGAACGGGCTTGTCTAAATCAATATTGTTTGTCAGTCAGTAGTTTAGCATCTGTAAGATGATGGATTAGAGCGTGGTTAATTATGGTCTCAAATATTTTGGCAAAAAGTGGGAGGAGGCTAATGGGGCGATAATTTGATGGGTCTGTCCTTTCGCCAGAATTCTTGAATACTGGTACAACAGAAGCAGTTTTCCAACAGCCCGGAAAGCAAGCTTCATTAAGACATTTGTTGTAGAGTTTGGAGAGAACTGGAGCTACTTCGGCTGAGCACTTTTTTAATAGCACAGCTGGGATAAGATCGGGTCCACATGCTTTTGAGGTGTCAAGGTTTTTTATGATAGCATGCACCTGAGCAGGGGTCGTTTTCAGATCGTCTAGTGTGGCGTCTGTCCGCATAGGAAAGTCAGGTAGGGGGTGGTTGGAAGGGTCCAGTGTGGAGTTTGAGGCAAACCGACTGGCAAGCATGTTAGCCTTGTCGGTTGCTGAGGAGACAACCTCGTGATTGTTGGTTAGTGGGGGAATTGTTGATTGCCCATTATTTACTACACTGTTGTAGATTTTCCAGAAGTCTCGAATTCCTAGTTTTTGTGCTTCGATGCGCTTTTTAGTGGTTTCCGTAAATTCTCTCTTAGCTGTCGCTATTTCTTTCTTAACGTTATTTCTAGCTTCTATATACTTCAGTCTGTTTGAACTGGACTTATGTCGGTTAAACCTACGGTATGCATGCTGCTTTTGAGTAATGGCAGTTGCACAAGTCGACGTAAACCATTGGGGAGAGTGGGGCTTACTATAAAATTTCTGCATGGGAACATGCGCTTCGATTGCAGTTTTGAACCAGTCAGTGGTCTCGTTTGCACACTGTTCAGCAGGGAGAGAGAAAATATTTTTCCATGGAGCATCTCTAATTAGTTCCCTGATGGCTTCCCAGTCAGCCTTATTATAATATCTCGTTGTTTTGAGCACTATATATATATATATGTGTGTGTGTATGTGTATATATATATATATAAAATATATTTGTAGTCATCGACATACAGTCCTGTTTCGTTGGATCACACCTCATCATTGCCGCTAGACTAGCATCTCTCCCAAGCCAAGGATTGAACCTAGAACCGTCGTGTTGACAGTCAGCGGTTCTCCCACTCGACCTCGGAATTGACACCCGTAAATAATTCGTCGGAATGTCTATTTAAATAGACACCCGTCACCACCTTTATAGTGCTCAAATCATCTGTCCGTAAACAAACAAACAACGAGCTTCGCATTTTCAGCCAATTACGTAGCGGGTGAGATTATTTACGACAGTGCTCTACACACACACACACATATATATATATATATATATATATATATATATATATATATTCCGATAAATAAGTTTGTGTGTGTATTCATGTTTATATAAAAAAAAAACTTTCTTCTATTGATATAAAAAGAAAATACAACTTCGTTATATACAGCTCGTAGAACTGCATCGATCTTCAAAAGATCTAAATAATTAGAATATTCTTTAAAAATTATATTTAAATACTTTTCTATATGATTTTCCATTTTTCCTATGAGATGATCATCTTTAATACACGATTACGTGTAATTATATTTATGCGTGATCGTCTACACATGTCAAATTTCCGTGATTTTTTTGTAAATAGTTTATTGTAAACGCATATATTTTGCAATAAACATTTATGTGTGTGTACATATATTTGTTTAAAAATATTGACCTACTCAACTCCGCTCTCTGTTTTTGGTATCAGATATGACACTTAATATATAAGGTGTTCGATCCCGTTTCTAAAAGTTGTATTTGAGTTTAAACCGTGAAAATTAGTGCTTACTGTTTTAATTTAAAAAAATGAAAGTTTCCCAGTGAAGATCGAACAAAGAAATTACGACTTTGTATGCGTAATGTAATTCATATGAGTTTCTGTTTTTTTTTTATTATTATTAGCCTTGAAGAAAACCGATCTACATGGATTAAGGAATCAAAGTAAAAAAGAAAATATTATTCTTAAGATTAATAGTTTGGTTTCAATTCTCGGTTTTAGAGTACAAGATATTTGTTTAACTTTACAAACCACCATTATATATTGGGTATAATAAATTATTATAAAAATATGAAATCGGCGTTAATCAAAATATCATATATAAGAGTATTTTACGATCGATCACTACTGGGTTACCTGCTAATATATATATATATATATATATATATATATATATATATATATATATATATATATATATATATATATATATGTATATATATATGATATATATGCGTGTGTGTGTATATGTATATATGGTTTTGTATGTATGTGTATATAAATATACGTATATATATTATACATGTACACTAGGCACCGCCAAAAATGGCCGCAAAATCAAGTTGTTGTTGTTTTTTAAAACTAAATTACATTTATCAAAATCCATTATTTCTGAGTAACTTTTTTTTTTCCAGAAAGATAAAACCCTGAATTTTATCATATAGAAAACAGAATAATGTAAAACTTTTTCTACTACTTTTAATTCAATTTTAAATGTTAAATTTTCCCAAAAAGTTAACAATTGTTATTTTTTGTCTTGCACAAAAAACGCACTTAAATATTTAAAAAAAAGGGTTTTTGAAATAATTTATTTATTCATTTATTGTCTAACTAAGATTTAGGATGATTTTCTAAGAGAATATGCAAAAATATTATAATATAAGTACCTGAATTTCAAATAATTCCACTTATTCATATATGTAACCAGATATTTCGCGTCGCCGAAGAGTTCAGATCGACTCTGTTTACGTTTTCTTTCGATGAGACGAAAACTATGGAAGACTAAACAGGCCAAAAAAACTTATTTTTGAGTGACGAAAATTTCAATGTATTATTAAGCTGAGGCTGGCCAGTACCAGATGGGTGACCATTTGTATGAGTTTGGTTTTTAATGTGTATGTGTGTGGGGGCCAGGCTCCCCAAAATGGGGGGAGGGGGCAATTTAAAGCAGAATAAAAAAAATTATTTCAGCGCGTTTGGTCCACCGTAGTCGAAAGGCGGCAAACGTTTTCAAACGAGATCGAAAAAAATGATGCTATTTTTAACACAAAGGGCACAATATTTATCGAATTTTTTTTTTTTGTATCGATGATTCAAAGCATGCTCTGTTTAATAATGGTCATGCATTATTCGGCTCGCTAAAAAAAAATTGTTAATTTATTTATCAAAAATTTTAAAATGGCTTTTTTCGTATAAATATAAATTTTTTTTTTTTTTGTTTTGCTTAACTGAAATTAATTATTTTACTTAACATATTCACCGAATTTCACACTTCAAAACTCAAAAGCGGGATAATTAAACACAATCGAAGTTCTGATATTCAGACGTCAAAATAAGGTATGCAAACAATTTTTTTTTTTTTTAATCTATAATTCTGTCCCTTACAACAACACAATATGTTTTGTTCAGTTTCAGATGATTATTTTAAGCATATTTGTTCCCACTTCAAAACAAGGGGGGTTTTGTAAGCAAAAAAAATATATATATAAATATCGTTTATGAAAAATAAGTACACGGTTATAAAGTTCATTCTTCTCCTAATAATCGCTGAAAATTTCGTATTGATCGGATAATTACCTGATTTTTGGTAGATTTTTAAAAAGACGGTCCGTCAAAAAGTACTGACCTGCCCCCCCCCCAGTTTTGGCGGTGCCTAATGTACACATATATTTATACTTGTATATATGTATATATATATATATTATACATGTACACATATATTTATACCTGTATATATATATATATATATATATATTATACATGTACACATATATTTATACCTGTATATATATATATATATTATACATGTACACATATATTTATACCTGTATATATATATATATATATATATATATTATACATGTACACATATATTTATACCTGTATATATATATATATATATATTATACATGTACACATATATTTATACCTGTATATATATATATATATATATTATACATGTACACATATATTTATACCTGTATATATATATATATATATATATATATTATACATGTACACATATATTTATACCTGTATATATATATATATATATATATATATATATATATATATATATATATATATATATATATATATAGTCCTGGTCAAAATCATAAGACGACTTAAAAATGTAAGCGTTTACGCATATTATCGAATTTTTAATCAAACAAATGGTTGAAACCATTGTCAAAAGGGGAAATATGATGGAAAAGAATGAAATCGGCTCAATTCAAAACCTTAACCCTAATCTAATAATTTTTTTTTGAAAACAAACATTTTTACCTTGTCAAAATGAGAAGACCAATGATAATTTATCTAAGAAAAGACAATTATAAATTACTAAAAAGGGTCTCAGTATTTAGTATAGAATCCATTATTACGAATTACTTCAAACATTCTCTTCTCCATGCTTGCGACTAAGTTTTTTTTATCAGTTGCGAAGGAAATTCATCCCCTGTACTGAAAACTGAATCAGAAAGTTCTTTTATCGAATCATACTGGGGTCAATCCTTGAACACTTCTTTTGCCATCCATCCCCAAAGATTTTCAATGGAATTCCGGAGAACATGCTGAGTGATCTAACAATTCCATATTTTTTGAAGAAAAATATTATCGCACTTGTCGAGAAGTGTGTATCCCAGCGTTGTCTTGCTGGAAATCCAATTTCTTCCACACAGACGTGGACCTTCAGTCATGATAGAAGCATTTTCAAGCATTGAAATGTACTTCAATGATGTATGCCGGCCTTTAACTACTTGCAACTTTAGGGTACCAGCATCCCATATCATTAAATACCCTCCTCCACTATGCCGAGTTGAAAAAATCTCTTTGGACAAATTTTTATCACGGCAATTGTGTTGAACTACTTCTGGACCATCTAGATTAAACTTTTTCTCATCGGAGAAAATATCATTTTCACACTTATCTTCATCCCAAGTCTGGTATTTGGCGGTATATTTAAGTCTGTTAGTTTTGTGCTGTTCAAGAAGATGTGGTTTCTGCATTCGCTTTAAATGATTGAACCCCTTCATTTTCAGATGCCTGCTGATGGTTTTAGGACAACATTCTGCTGCTTTTTGGCTTTTCAGCCGACTTGAGCTTATAATATTTTTTTCCTTTTCTGATACGGTGATCCAGTGATGTGGGTATGTTTTTTTTGGTCGACCTGGACGCTTTTTGTGCCCATATTGGACTGGATTTCTTAACAAAAAATGTGATTACCGTTTTGCTACGATTAACTTCGTTTGCAATGGATCTATGGGAGAGTCCACCCCTATTTAGCTCAAAAAAGTCTTCCTTTCTCAAACTCTGATAATGGTTTCCCTGTTGCAATTTATAATTTAGTAAGATGTGTTTTATCCGTTAAAAAGTTGCCTTTAGTAAGATAGAAAACTTTTCATATTCAAGTTTTTGAAACTAGCCAATTTTGTTAAAGTGATCTTATCACCTTGACGGGTGAAAATGTTTGTTTTTTTAAAAAATAATTATTAGTTCGGGGTTAAGGTTTCGAATCCAACAGATTTTATTTTTTTTCCATCATATTTTCCCTTTTGGCAATGGTTTCAACCATTTGTTCGATTAAAAATTCGATAATATGCGTAAACGCTTACTTTCTTAAGTGGTCTTATGAGTTTAACCGGACTATATATGTACATATATATATATATATATATATATATATATATATATATATATATATAAAGTACATAATATGTAATATTTGTATATATATATATATATTACATATGTATGCGCATATGTATATGTGTGTGTGTGTGTGTGTTACATACAAAAATCGATATGTGTGTGTCGTTTGGCTTTTTGTCTCTATATTTAAAACAAAAAAACTCTACCTCAGCCGAAGCTAAATGCCATAATGTGGAGCTAGCGGAATCAGAAGAGTATAACTTTTTCAGCTCATTCTTTTTGTAACTTTAAAAGGGACAAAATGTATCAAAATTCAAAAAATATCGTTATTCATTGTAACATTTACGTGGGTTAATTTTTTCGGTTTTATTTTTAATCAGTTCGTATGCCTGTAACCTGTGGTAATGTCACCCGCTTTGTGTGCTACAGTTTTGGGTCCCATTCTAGCTCATGGTACTCATATACTTTATTTTTTTTTTAAATTTTGCTATCACAAGTCAAGTCTATAATAGCATAAAAGAAATCTAGACAAATTAAACTATCATATATAAGAGCATTTTAGCGCAATACCCTCACCCGCTAGTATATATATATATATATATATATATATATATATATATATATATATATATATATATATATATATATACATATATTCCGTATGTGTATTTGAAATCTGTTTTTAGACATTAGAACCTTCTTACGTATATTATATAAGTCTAGATTTGTGAAACAAAACTTACACGAAAAATGTCTCGCTACATTATTACGGGATTAATATTTATTATTAATGGGAATTTCTATAAATGTAAACATATTTCACTTAACTGAGTGATCGTTGTGTTATTTAAATATATATATATATATATATATACATATATATATATAATTAGGCACCATCTAAAAATAATAATTGGGCATTTTACATTTAAGTTGATGCACTTCGTAATAACAACATTTTTTAATATACTTTTTGTTTCTCGGTCTAAAATATATGAATAAAATATATTCTTCATGAAACCATCGTGTGTGATTGGCTTAGCGTTGCAATGAAGTGGAATGTTTTTCGATATGCTTTGTAAAACACACTGCTATGATAATTTTATTTTATTAAAAATAGGATTGTGGTTCTGAAATAATGCCACTCACTTTTGTATTCGGATTTAATGTAACTTAGCGGCTTTACGTTTATGCTAGAGTTACGCATTCATAGTATGAAATATTTCTATCACTGTTTAGAATATTTACCTTGTGAGACTAAAAAAGTTTCTCATAAACTTGTATCAGAAGTAGTCATGTGTTTTAAAAGTACTGTTTAAATTGAATTGAGTATGGAATTTACTATCTGAAAAAAATCTGAAGCACAAAATGTCGCTCGTTTGATTAATACTATTATCAACTTCGTAGTGTTTTATTTTTGTGTTAATAATAGAAAGCTTTACCTGTGAAACAATTGTTGTATGGCAAAGTATGTTCAGTACACACACACACAACAATATGCCATTGCTTAAGACAGTTCGATGAGAAATATGTTAGCTATATAAAAAACACTTTCTGTAGCACACTAGGTTTATATAAACACACGATACCCATTTTTGTTGCTAGGTAATGTTTTTTTTTAACGACCATCGATTGATATTGCGTTAAGGGTTTGCGATTTACAATTTTACTTTCAGAGTAAAAGGAATTTGTGTTCATTAACACAAACACACAGAAACGATATAACACTTATTGTATTTTGTTGTACAAATTACATACGTAACTGAAGGAAAAAGTTTTCAGAAGTTATATTTTGGAAATCCAGTAAAGATAATACAATTATCGAAGATAAACGCGTTTCCTATCGATGGATTACGAATACCTATTATTTGAGGAAGGGGTATTTGGATCACAATAATTATTTCTACATTTTAATAAACAAAATTGATACTCGATTTCATATTTAATTATAAAAAATGTTTACTATTTCCGCTTGCGAAAATTTATGAACGCTTTTTAATGAGAACTTATTCGATTTAATTGGGTTAGAATATGATATCACACGTACACCACACTATATATTTGAAATGTGCGCACGCTGCTTAAACAATTATTTATCGATGTATTACACTTGCTCTTATCGGAAAACAATACACCTGTCATAATTACGTGTGTTATATTTGAAAAGTGTGAAATAATCAATCGTCTACTTTGAGTTGTTTGAGGTAAATTAAAAAAATAACCTATCACTATTAACTTCGGAATATTATTATTATCTCGGCAAAATTTCTCTTCACATAATTCTAAAAATTAAATAACCAATTAGTCCGAGTAAATTAACCTTTCAACTTATTTCCTAATTCCGTGTTTTAAAGGTAATAGGCTAATCCTTTCACCATGGTTCTGATATAATGATCGAGTGTTAAGCCTAGGAACCGATGCTCTTTAATAATATGTCTTTATTCGATGTTACGCGACGTTTCTTTGAAGGCCTCATGCGCCATCAGTTTCTCCCCCAGTGATACATCTCGATAGCATGTGCGTTACTTGGTTGTCTCGGTCCATTGTAAAATGCCACTTCAGCTTCCGAGAGCTCACCTGATTTGTGTTGGGCTCTATCGGCCTCTCCCGCGGTCAACTGAGCATACTGCACTTCTGATAGTGTTTTTCGGCATGCATCAGAAAATGATATATTGTATTTTTTAAAGGAAATTCAGCTTCTTATGGTACCCTCGTAACAACTGACCGAAATTTTTATCCCAATTGCTGAGAATAAGGAAGTTCTCCAGCTTAGCCGCATCATCCTTGATTTTTACGTCCGCATCCGCTTTTGCTTTTTCTCAGTCGGATTGAACGGTTTTTATTCTGACAAGCAATGTGAGCTATCCCTTTATCTTCGCATATCGTTTGAGCTTGTTAATATGATCTAGTAAACTTTTCCGTTGCGGTTTGGTGTGGTTACCCCATAGTTTAACATGTAAACGTTCTCGACTACCGTAGAGGCCCTAGAAACTTCTGGTCCAGAAGTACCATTTGTTTCTGGTGTGCACATCATGACATCCTCGATCATAGGATGTTCTCAAATCCGCGGGCGTTTATGATACTGTGCTTGCATCTTAGTGTTTTATCTGATCATATGCTGTTAGCTCAATTCTCTCGGGGTCTGCAATTTTTACCTCATC